>NC_074690.1:39897206-40197206 GCF_029448725.1 Salvelinus fontinalis
AACCCACTGGATTCTCCAATTACCTTGAATGAGTTACAGGACAAAATAAAAACCCTCCAACCAAAAAAAGCCTGTGGTGTTGATTAATGAAATGATCAAATATACAGACAACAAATTCCAATTGGCTATACTAAAACTCTAACATCGTCCTTAGCTCTGGAATCTTCCCCAATATTTGGAACCAAGGACTGATCACCCCAATCCACAAAAGTGGAGACAAATTTGACCCCAATAACTACCGTGGAATATGCGTCAACAGTAACCTTGGGAAAATACTCTACATTATCATTAACAGCAGACTCGTACATTTCCTCAATGAAAACAATGTACTGAGCAAATGTCAAATTGGCTTTTTACCAAATTACCGTACAACAGACCATGTATTCACCCTACACACCCTAATTGACAACCAAACAAACCAAAACAAAGGCAAAGTTTTCTCATGCTTTGTTGATTTCAAAAAAGCCTTCGACTCAATTTGGCATGAGGGTCTGCTTTTCAAATTGATGGAAAGTGGTGTTGGGGGTAAAACATACGACATTATAAAATCCATGTACACAAACAACAAGTGTGGCAAAAAACAGACACATTTCTTCACACAGGGTCGTCGGATGAGACAGGGATGCAGCTTAAGCCCCACCCTCTTCAACATATATATCAACGAATTTGCGCGGGCACTAGAACATTCTGCAGCACCCGGCCTCACCCTACTAGAATCCGAAGTCAAATGTCTACTGTTTGATGATGATCTGGTGCTTCTGTCACCAACCAAGGAGGGCCTACAGCAGCACCTAGATCTTCTGCACAGATTCTGTCAGACCTGGGCCCTGACAGTAAATCTCAGTAAGACCAAAATAATGGTGTTCCAAAAAAGGTCCAGTCGCCAGGAACACAAATTCCATCTAGACACTGTTGCGCTAGAGCACACAAAAAACTATACATACCTTGGCCTAAACATCAGCGCCACAGGTAACTTCCACAAAGCTGTGAACGATCTGAGAGACAAGGCAAGAAGGGCATTCTATGCCATCAAAAGGAACATAAATTTCAACATACCAATTAGGATCTGGCTAAAAATACTTGAATCAGTCATAGAGCCCATCGCCCTTTATGGTTGTGAGGTCTGGGGTACGCTCACCAACCAAGAATTCACAAAATGGGACAAACACCAAATTGAGACTCTGCATGCAGAATTCTGCAAAAAATATCCTCTGTGTACAACTTAGAACACCAAATAATGCATGCAGAGCAGAATTAGGCCGATAGCCACTAATTATCAAAATCCAGAAAAGAGACGTTAAATTCTACAACCACCTGAAAGGAAGCGATTCCCAAACCTTCCATAACAAAGCCATCACCTACAGAGAGATGAACCTGGAGAAAATTCCCCTAAGCAAGCTGGTCCTGGGGCTCTGTTCACAAACACAAACACACCCCACAGAGCCCCAGGACAACAGCACAATTAGACCCAACCAAATCATGAGAAAACAAAAAGATAATTACTTGACATATTGGAAAGAATTTACAAAAAAACAGAGCAAACTACAATGCTATTTGGCCATAAACAGAGAGTACACAGTGGCAGAATACCTGACCACTGTGACTGACCAAAAATGAAGGAAAGCTTTGACTATGTACAGACTCAATGAGCATAGCCTTGCTATTGAGAAAGGCCGCCGTAGGCAGACATGGCTCTCAAGAGAAGACAGGCTATGTGCTCACTGCCCACAAAATGAGGTGGAAACTGAGCTGCACTTCCTAACCTCCTGCCCAATGTATGACCATATTAGAGAGACATATTTCCCTCAGATCACACAGATCCACAAAGAATTCGAAAACAAATCCAATTTTGATAAACTCCCATATCTACTGGGTGAAATTCCACAGTGTGCCATCACAGCAGCAAGATTTGTGACCTGTTGCCACAAGAAAAGGGCAACCAGTGAAGAACAAACACCATTGTAAATACAACCCAATTTATGCTTATTTATTTTCCCTTGTGTACTTTAGCCATTTGTACATTATTACAACACTGTATATATATAATATGACATTTGTAATGTCTTTATTGTTTTGAAGCTTCTGTATGTGTAATGTTTGCTGTTAATTTTTATTGTTTATTTCACTTTTGTGTGTTGTCTTCCTCACTTGCTTTGGCAATGTTAACACATGTTTCCCATGCCAATAAAGCCCCTTGAATTGAAAGAGACAGAGACAGAGACAGAGACAGAGACAGAGACAGAGAGAGGCTCAGTGTTGTCTTTCAAGGCAGGTTTGAACAGAGAAGTATAAATAAGGGTGTGTTGTTCTGTGTGTTGTTGCCTTGTTGACATCTCACTAAACAGTTATATGCTACCTGCTTGTAGGGGGTTCATTACCGTTCAATATGTTGTTAAACTAGAAGACATTGGTAAGCAGGGTCTAGGCCTGTTTCTCAATTGTACAATATACATATTGCTGTCAGATAAGATACATGAAACAGTGGTTGAATTGAATTAAACTGAACAAATTCTGTTTACGTAAAATGTGTTGTTATGGCTAGTTAATGTGTAGTTACATGGCTTTGCATAAAGACCAGGGTTGGGGAGTAACGGATTACATTTAAAGGATTACAAAAAAACACTAACTGCAATCCGTTACGTTACCAGCAAAAATATTGTAATCAGATTACAGACACTTTTGAAAAACTAGATGATTAATTCGAGGATTACTTTTAAATTCAGAAAGAATCTTTGCGAAAAAGAAATCTTTGACACTTCTCTATTTCCTCAATGACATTCAAATCAGCATGGAAAAAAGACACACATTTTGTTTGTTCCACCTGAGCGAGTCTGACCACAAGTCAGAGACCAGTATGACGACACACCAAATGTGTAGAAATAGGCTTTTGTAGGCTAAAGTCCAAGCTAAATCTTCCAACGGTGTGACTGCTGTCGATATCCAAAGATTATCCAACTTGAATAAACGTTAGGAGGTAAGGATGACAGCAGTGATGTAGTACGGACATCACTTATTATTGATATCTACTTAGCGCATTGATGTAAATCACACTGCTGCTCTCTCATTTAGATATTTGCACCTGACGAATTGTGGTTGTTGTGGATGGCTGTTCACAAATAGAAAAGTGTATCTGAACCCAATAATGGTTCAAAAGCAACGACGAAGGCCGTGAGGCAGAAATGTAAAGCTTATTAAAGAGGAGTGATACTATCAAGAGCAGTGTGCAGGTTCCTTCTTTTCTCTCGTCTTATTCAACTGTTACCAGGCACCTGCAAAAAAAGATTGCTCAGATGTGCGAGTGCCTTTTGAATTTTGAACCCAGTAATGGTTGAATTCAAGAAGTTTAAGCTGCCTATCAATCATTGTTTTTGAAACCAGTGGACAGCCAGTGAAAAATGCGCTCTTGCAAAAGCTGCATAGCGCGGATCCAAGCCCATGGAATAAATGTGGGGCACATGCTCAAACTTTCACACTTTTGATAGACTTAAAAGGGCAATCTGTAGTTACTACATTCATTTTTGGACTTATAAATTATATACACTACCGTTCAAAAGTTTGGGGTCATTTAGAAATGTCCTTGTTTTTGAAAGAAAAGCTACGTTTTTGCCAAGAAACTGAAGATCTCGAACAACACTGTGTAGTACTCCCTTCACAGAACAGCGCAAACTGGCTCTAACCAGAATAGAAAGAGGAGTGGGAGGCCCCCAGTGTACAACTGAGCAAGAGGACAAGTACATTAGAGGACAAGTACAAAACTGTTTGAGAAACAGACGCCTCAACAAGTCCTCAACTGGCAGCTTCATTAAATAGTACCCGCAAAACACGGGTACTAGTCTCAACGTCAACAGTGAAGAGGTGACTCCGGGATGCTGGCCTTCTAGGCAGAATTGCAAAGAAAAATAAATATCTCAGACTGGCAAATAAAAATAAATGATTAAGATGGGCAAAAGAACAGAACTCTGCCTAGAACAGCAACTTGTCCAAGCCTCCCCATTTCTCCTTCACCCAAATCCAGATAGCCGATGTTCTGAAAGAGCTGCAAAATCTGGACCCCTACAAATCAGCCAGGCTAGACAATCTGGACCCTCTCTTTTGTTGGGGTCAATTTGGGGTCATGATAGAGGCTGCACCAAATGTTTGATGTATTAGAATAATTGATTATGCTTATGTTGTATTAGTAGAAGGGGAAGGGGTATAAGACCCCTCCCCCTCCACATTTATAGGGTTCTAGACTACAGATTAACAATATATATATTCATCATAAGGTTTAATATTGTTCCAGTGGACATTTACTGCTGAGCCTTTAGATAACACTGAAACTATCGTTTGTATAGCTGTGTATGCATGGGCTTGGTCTCAAGAGTAGAAGGTAATGACATATGCAGTGACATCACTAGGGCTGGACATCGGGCTTAATAAAATAACTTGGACCCTTTCCTATTTTGCAGAACTCAGGAGAGACATCAGTTGTATGTTTGATGTTTGATCTTTGAATTCTATCTACAGCTGTATTTTAATTAAAATTGTTATGATTTATAAGTGCACATTTTGAGTATTCCTTATTTGTTAAGTAATAAACGGAGCACAGAAAAACGGAACCAACACTTTCTAAAATTATCCGCAGCAATTGTTGCAACCCCTATTACTAGCCTGTTCAACCTCTCTTTCATATTGTCTCAGATCCCCAAAGATTGGAATGCCCTCTTCAAAGGGTGAACACTCTAGACCCAAACTGTTTCAGACCTATATCTATCCTACCCTGCCTTTCTAAATTCTTCGAAAGCCAAGTTAACAAAAAGATCACCCGACCATTTTGAATCCCACCGTACCTTCTCCGCTATGCAATCTGGTTTCCGAGCTGGTCATGGGTGCACCTCAGCCACGCTCAAGGTCCTAAACAATATCATAACCGCCAATCGATAAGAGACAATACTGTGCACCTGTATTCATCGACCTGGCCAAGGCTTTCGACTCGGTCAATCACCACATTCTTATCGGCAGACTCAATAGCCTTGGTTTCTCAAATGACTGCCTCGCCTGGTTCACCCACTACTTCTCAGACAGAGTTCAATGTGTCAAATCGGAGTGCCTGTTGTCCGGACATCTGGCAGTCTCTATGGGTTGCCACAGGGTTCAATTCTCGGGCCGACTCTTTTCACTCTATACATCAATGACGTCGCTCTTGCTGCTGGTGATTCTCTGATCCACCTTTACGCAGACGACACCATTCTGTATACTTCTGGCCCTTCTTTGGTTAACACTGTGTTAACTAACCTCCAGACGAGTTTTAATGCCATCCTTCCGTGGCCTCCAGCTGCTCTTAAATGCAAGTAGAACTAAATGCATGCTCTTCAACCGATCGCTGCCTGCACCTGCCCGCCCGTCCAGCATCACTACTTTGGACGGTTCTGACTTAGAATATGTGGACAATTACAAATACCTAGGTGTCTGGTTAGATTGTAAACTCTCCTTCCAGACTCACATTAAGCATCTCCAACCCAAAATGAAATCTAGAATCGGCTTCCTATTTCGCAACAAAGCATCCTTCACTCATGCTGCCAAACATACCCTCGTAAAACGGACTATCCTACCGATCCTTGACTTTGGCAATGTAATTTACTAAATAGCCTCAAACACTCTACTCAGCAAATTGGATGCAGTCTAGCACAGTGCCATCCATTTTGTCACCAAAGTCCCATACTACCCACCACTGCGACCTGTATGGTCTCGTTGGCTGGCCCTTGCTTCATGTTCGTTGCCAAACCCACTGTCCCCAGGTCATCTACAAGTCTTTGCTAGGTAAAGCACCGCCTTATCGCAGCTCACTGGTCACCATAGCAGCACCCACCCATAGCACGCGCTCCAGCAGGTATATTTCACTGTTCACCCCCAAAGCGAGTTCCTCGTTTGGCCGCCTTTCCTTCCAGTTCTCTGCTGCCAATGACAGGAACGAATTGCAGAAATCACTGAAGCTGGAGACTCATATCTCCCTCTCTAACTTTAAGCACCAGCTGTCAGAGCAGCTCACATATCACTGCACTTGTACATAGCCCATCTGTAAATAGCCCATCCAACTACCTCATCCCCATATTGTTATTTTTTGCTTCTTTTGCCCCCCAGTATCTCTACTTGCACATACATCTTCGGCACATCTATCACTCCAGCGTTTAATTGCTAAATTGTAATTATTTCGCCACAATGGCCTATTTATTGCCTTACCTCCCTTATCTTACCACATTTTCCCACACTGTATATAGACTTTTCTATTGTGTTATTGACTGTATGTTTGTTTATTCCATTTGTAACTCTGTGTTGTTGTTTGTGTCGCACTGCTTTGCTTTATCTTGGCCAGGTCACAGTTGTAAATGAGAACTTGTTCTCAACTGGCCTACCTGGTTAAATAAAGGTGAAATAAAAAAATGTAATAGAAGGCCATCATCGGGAGTCGCCGCTTCACTGTTGACGTTGAGACTGGTGTTGTTCCAGCGTACACAGTGTTGTACCATCTCTTCAGTTTCTTGGCAATTTCTCGCATGGAATAGCCTTCATTTCTCAGAAAAAGAATAGACTGATGAGTTTCAGAAGAAAGTCTTTGTTTCTGGCCGTTTTGAGCCTGTAATCGAACCCACAAATGCTGATGCTCCAAATACTCAACTAGTCTAAAGAAGGCCAGTTTTATTGCTTCTTTATTCAGAACAACAGCTTTCAGCTGTGCTAACATAATTGCAAAAGGGTTTTCTAATGATCAAATAGTCTTTTAAAATGATAAACTCTAATTAGCTAACACAACATTCCATTGGAACACAGGAGTGATGGTTGCTGATAATGGGCCTCTGTACGCCTATGTAGATATTACATAAAATAATATTCCAATTCCAGCTAGAATCGTCATTTACAACAATAACAATGTCTACACTGTATTTCTGATCAATTTGATGTTATTTTAATGGACAAAACATGTGCTTTGGAATGCTTTTCCAACAGTCTTGAAGGAGTTCCCACATATGCTGAGCACTTGTTGGCTGCTTTTCCTTCACTCTGCGTTGTGACTCATCCCAAACCATCTCAATTTGGGTTGAGGTCGTGGGATTGTGGAGGCCAGGTCATCTGATGCAGCACTCCATCACTCTCCTTCTTGGTAAAATACACAAACGATAATCCCACTAAGCCCAAACCAGATGGGATGGCGTATCGCTGCAGAATGCTGTGGTATCCATGCTGGTTAAATGTGCCTTGAATTCCAGATAAATCACAGTGTCACCAGCAAAGCACCCCCACACCATAACACCTCCTCCTCCATGCTTTACGGTGGAAAATACACCTGTGGAGATCATCCGTTCACCCACACCACCTCTCACAAAGACACGGCGGTTGTGACCAAAAATCTAAAATTTGGACTCCAGACCAAAGGACACATTTCTACCAGTCTAATGTCCATTGCTCATATGTCTTGGCCCAAGCAAGTCTTTTATTCTTATTGGTGTCCTTTAGTAGTGGTTTCTTTGTAGCATTTCGACCATGAAGGCCTGATTCACACAGTCTCCTCTGAACAGTTGATGTTGAGATGTGTCCGTTACTTGACCTCTGTGAAGCATTTATTTGGGCTGCAATTTCTGAGGCTGGTAACTCTAATGAACTTATCCTCTGCAGCAGAGGTAACTCTGGGTCTTCCTTTCCTGTGGCGGTCCTCATGAGAGCCAGTTTCATCATAGCGCTTGATGGTTTTTGCGACTGCACTTGAAGAAACTTTCAAAGTTCTTGAAATTTTCCGGATTGACTGACCTTCATGTCTTAAAGTAATGAGAAACTGTCATTTCTCTTTGCTTATTTGAGCTGTTCTTGCCATAATATGGACTTGTTTTTTTTACCAAATAGGTCTATCTTCTGTATACCTGTAAAGGTTTTCTTCCAGGGGTGAAGGAGAGGACCAAAATGCAGCGTAGCCAGTGCTCAACATGTTTAATTAAACAATAACCATGAACACTTAACAAATAACAAAATAACAAACCGTGAAAACCGAGACAGTCCTATCTGGTGCAGAACAAACACTGAGACAGGAAACAAACACCCACAAAATCCCAACACAAAACAAGCCTCCTATATATGAGTCTCAATCAGAGACAACGACTACCATCTGTCTCTGATTGAGAACCCACACTAGGCTGACATAGAAACAGACAAACTAGACACACAACATAGAATTCCCACCCAGCTCACGTCCTGACCAACTAAACACATGCAAAACAACAGAAAACAGGTCAGGAACGTGACAATACCTCTACCTTGTCACAACACAACTGATTGTCTCAAGCAAATTAGGAACAAAAGAAATTCCACAAATTAACTTTTAACAAGGCACACCTGTTAATTGAAATGTATTCCAGGTGACTACCTCATTAAGATGGTGTAGAGAATGCCAAGAGTGTACAAAGCTGTCATCAAGGTAATGGGTGTCTATTTGAAGAATCTCAAATATAGAATATATTTTGATTTGTTTTTTGGTTACTACATGATTCCATATGTTATTTCATCATTTTGATGTCTTCACTAGTATTCTACAATGTAGAAAATAGTAAAAATAAAGAAAAACCCTTGAATAAGTAGGTGTTCTAAAACTTTTGCCCAGTAGTGTATATATGTCCATTGATTCTTGAAGAATATAACTTAGAAATGCCTCATGAACTGTCACAGTCCATGAGAACCCAAAATATAAACTTGTTTTTCTCCAATGTTTGTAAACATTGTAACTGTATAGCCTCATAACATGGTTAAAACAATAATTTTGATATCATGGATGGTCAGTCCTTAGCATCCATAGCTCTGTTTATATATCTGACAGTGGTAACATTTCTCCATGCCCATCCCTCAGCTTTTAACAAAAACAGGCGGGCAACGGTTTTCTTATTGTTTCTGTTTCATCTGTGGATTTGCCCTTTAAACAGCTGCATATTATCAAGTTGTCAAAGTGTCACCAACAATAAGGTAAACAATAGGCCTAAAGAAAATGCAGCATATGGCATTCATTTTCCACATGTAAATAGCACTTTTCAGTAGTGCTCAAAGCATGCCATTCCAAAAGCGCAGCATTTATTTTTAGTCCTTAGTTTTTGATTAATCTATACTTCCATATTTGGCAATTTGGCTAATCTGGGCTGCCGAGTGGCGCAGCGGTCTTAGGCACTGCATCTCAGTGCTAGAGGCATCACTACAGATCCTGGTTTAATTCCAGGTTTTTCACAACGGGCTGTGATTGGGAGTCACATAGGGCGGTGCACAATTATCCCAGCGTTGTCCGGGGTAGGCTGTCATTGTAAATAAGAATTACTTCTTAACTGACTTGCCTAGTTAAACAAAGGTTAAATAACAAAAAATATATACATATTTCCAAGTCCTATTCTTGAAGATCAATGGGTATGACATTTATTGGAATGACTGGAATTCTGATAGACTTTGGTTTTTAATGTAAAGAGATAATTTAATCCTATTATTAGATGTAGTAGAAAGTGGTGGGTTAGAAGAAGCCTACAAAACCAACCCATAAAGTTACATTTAACATCCAAATATGGCCAACTATGTAAACTTTAACATTGATTTATTCTGCAATAGATGTTGTTCAATTGGTAACATACATTTTTGTCTTCTTCTAATGCCTGTTAAATGGACAGTAATCTGAAAGTAAGTGAATGTAATCAGATTACGAGTTTGGTTAATCCCAAAATTACGTTACTGATTATAATTTTGGACAGGTCACTAGTAACTGTAACGGATTACATTTAGAAAGTACAACGGCAGGAAGAAGAATGTGAACCCTTTGGAATTACCTGGATTTCTGCATAAATTGGACTTAACATTTTATCTGACCTTCATCTAAGTCACAACAATAGACACACATAGTGTGCTTAAACTAATAACACACAAATTACTGCATTGTTCTTGTCTATATTGAATACATAATTTAAACATTCACAGTGTAGATTGGAAAAAGTATGTGAACCCCTAGGCAAATGACTTCTCCAAAAGCTAATTGAAGTCAGGAGTCAGCTAACCTGGAGTCCAATCAATGAGATGAGATTGGAGATGTTGGTTAGAGCTGCCTTGTCCTATAAAAAACATTCACAACATTTGAGTTTGCTATTCACAAGAAGTATTGCCTGATGTGAACCATGCCTCGAACAAAAGAGATCTCAGAAGACCTAAGAATAAGAATTGTTGACTTGCATAAAGCTGGAAAGGGTCACAAAAGTATCTCTAAAAGCCTTCATCAGTCCATGGTAGGACAAATTGTCTATAAATGGAGAAGGTTCCACACTGTTGCTACTCTCCCTAGGAGAGGCCGTCCTGCAAAGATGACTGCAAGAGCACAGCACAGAATGCTCAATGAGGTTAAGAAGAATCCTAGAGTGTCAGCTAAAGAATTACAGAAATCTCTGTAACATGCTACATCTCTGTTGACGAGTCTAAGATACGTAAAACACTAAACGAGAATGGTGTTCATGGGAGGACACCACGGAAGAAGCAACTGCTGTCCAAAAAAAACATTGCTGCATGTCTGAAGTTTGCAAAAGTGCACCTGGATGTTCCACAGCGCTACTGGCAAAATATTCTGTGGACAGATTAAATTACAGTTGAGTTGTTTGGGTTTTAGGCTGGGTTTCTGTACAGCACTTTGAGATATCAGCTGATGTACGAAGGGCTATATAAATACATTTGATTTGATTTGGAAGGAACACACAACACTAATTGTGGAGAAAAAAAGGCACAGCACACCAACATTGAAACCTCATTCCAACTGTAAACTATGGTGGAAAGAGCATCATGGTTTGGGTCTGCTTTGCTGCCTCAGGGCCTGGACAGCTTGCTATCATCAACGGAAAAATGAATTCCCACGTTTATTAAGACATTTTGCAGGAGAATGTTAGGCTATCTGTCCGCCAATTGGAGCTCAACCGAAGGTGGGTGACGCAACAGGGCAACGACCCAAAACACAGAAGTAAATCAACAACAGAATGGCTTCAACAGAACAAAATACGCCTTCTGGAGTGGCCCAGTCAGAGTCCTGACCTCAACCCGATTGAGATGCTGTGGCATGACCTCAAGAGAGCGGTTCACACCACACATCCCAATAATATTGCTGAACTTAAACAGTTTTGTAAAGAGGAATGGTCAAAATTTCCTCTTGACCATTGTGCAGTCTGATCCGCAACTACAGAAAACGTTTGGTTGAGGTTATTGCTGCCAAAGGAGGATCAACCAGTTAATAAATCCAATGGTTCACATACTTTTCCCACCCTGCACTGTGAATGTTTACACGGTGTGTTCAATAAAGACATGAAAACGTATAACTGTTTGTGTGTTATTAGTTTACAGTTTTTTCCAACTGCTTACACACTAAATCGTTTCATGTCACACGATTTTTGAAACCTCTCACTCAAAGTGCAAAACTACACACCAAATATCCAAAACCATAAGCTATTTCTCAGCCTTTGACTCAGTTGTCAATTTGCATAAAACACTTTTTTCAAAACACTACACTTCTCTACCTAAAACCCAAAAATCTAACAGGAAGTAACTTGCTTTCCTTTTCCAAACACAACCAATCAAAATGCTACACTTATTCACCAGGTCACACACACACTCCTCACATGTGCAAACAATAATAGCTTAACTGATCACTAACCAATCACTGCTTTACTGTAGTATAGGCCTATAAATAGGTCAAAGGTCAGATTACCTGTTTTGAACAATGGATGCCAACAATGGACAGAGAGCAAGAGGAGTAGGAGGGAGAGGAAGAGGAAGAAGAGGACGAGGGCAAAGAAGAGGAGGAAGGAGAGCCATCTCTGATGAGATTAGGGCAACACTTGTTGATCATGTGATCAACCACGGTTTGACCATGAGAGAGGCTGGACTGAGAGTCCAGCCCAACTTGAGTCGATTTACAGTAGCGTCCATAATTCGAACCTTCAAAAATGAGAACAGGTATGCAACTATCTAATGACTATTTTAGCATTACAGTAATGTACTGTAAAATACGTATGACTGCATAGTATTGCATAAACATTTGTAACTCTAAGCCATCCATTTACTGCACTGCATTGAATGAATGAGGTTGGTTATCATGCTGTACTACATTTTTTTGTACATTGTTTACAGTTCCTATGCTGAACACATACTGTGTTTGAATTCTGTACAGAGTGGAAAGGCAAAGACATCGTAGAGGACGAGGACGCTTGTTTACAGATGTACAAGAGACTGCAATTATAAATATGGTTTTGGCCAACAATGCAATTAGGATTCGAGAGATAAGAGAGCATATCTTGAATAATGACACCATATTTAACAACATCAATGCTGTAAGCCTGTCGACCATACAACGCATCCTCCAACGGCACTGAGCGACGATGAAACAACTTTACAAGGTGCCATTTGAGAGAAACTCTGACAGAGTCAAGAATATGCGACATGACTTTGTAGAGGTATGTATGCAACACTACTTCCAGTATTTCAGACATACCATATTTACTCATCTGTATATCCTTTTGTCTGTTACAGAGAGTATTGGAGCTGGATGCCCATGTAATTCGCCATGAATTAATTTATGTGGATGAGGTTGGCTTCAACCTCACCAAAACCAGCCGCTGCGGAAGAAATGTAATAGGACAGAGGGCAATTACCAATGTCCCTGGACAGCGTGGGGGTAATATAACTATGTGTGCTGCCATCACTCAAAACTGGGTCCTCCATCACAATGCCACACTGGGTCCGTACAACACCGGCCATATGCTCACTTTTCTGGATGCAATTTACACAATGCTTGTCCCTGATCCAGATCAGGAGCCTGCTAGATTTGTTGTTTTATGGGACAATGTTAGTTTTCACCGGGCTGTTCTGGTCCAAAACTGGTTTGCCACCCATCCACAATTTGTAGTTGTGTACCTACTCCCATATTCACCTTTTCTAAATCCCATAGAGGAATTATTTTCAGCCTGGAGCTGGAAAGTGTATGATCGCCAACCCTATGCCCGCATGCCGCTTCTCCAGGCAATGGAGGACACATGTGGGGACATAGAAGTTACCTCTGTCCAAAGTTGGATACGCCATGCTAGGAGATACTTCCCTCGATGTTTGACAAGAGAAAACGTATCTTGTGATGTGGACGAAGTTTTGTGGCCAGACCCAGGCCGGAGAAGAGATGAAGCGTAGCTTAGCACTGGTGACTGCCCCCCCCCCCCCCCCCTACCAATTCCTGGACTGCCCCCCCGGCACCCCACACACACAATAGTGTTCTTTACTGTATTCTAAAGAATATACTTTTGGTTTACATATGTTTATGGTTTTGTTGTATGCTACTGTATACAACAGTAATGTTTGGCCTAATAAATATTTTCTGTTTTCTACATTGCATTATTTTCTACATTGCATTGGTGTTTACAGTGTACTTGTTACCCCTCTCAGCAGATTACTTTCACTGTAGAACATTGTATTGAAATGTAGATATAAGCCTATGAAAGACCAAAGAGCTTTAGATTTAGAACAACAGTGTTTACATGGTATATCCAAAAATGTACTATTATGAAAGCAGTGTTTGCCATTTGATGCAAATGCTTCATTCTGACATGTGTTTATGGCATTTTGAATGCAGTGTTACATTTTGAAGGAGATGGGAGACATTTTGCATTTTGTGTATGCAGTTTTGGGAATTGTGTGTAGAGTTTTGAAAAAAGGAGACAGTTTTGAAAACGTGTGTAAGCAGTTGGAAAAAAAATGTAAACAGTTTTGTAAAGAGGGATGGTCCAAAATTTCTCCTGACCGTTGTGCAGGTCTGATCTGCAACTACAGAAAACGTTTGGTTGAGGTTATTGCTGCCAAAGGAGGATCAACCAGTTATTAAATCCAATGGTTCACATACTTTTCCCACCCTGCACTGTGAATGTTTACACGGTGTGTTCAATAAAGACATGAAAAGGTATAACTGTTTGCGTGTTATTAGTTTAAGCAGACTGTGTTTGTCTATTGTTGTAACTTAGATGAAGATCAGATCAAATGTTATGACCTATTTATGCAGAAATCAAGGAATCTCAAAGTGTTCACATACTTTCTCTTGCCACTGTAACCTACCCAACCCTGATAAAGACAATGCCAATTTATGTAGCTGTATTGTATATGTGCAGCTTGGAAGGTGAAAGCGACCATAATAGTAACGATTCATGTGGAACAAGAATTAAGCAATCACTGCAAGGCCTTTGGCTTGAATGGGTTAGCACAATGCCAGCTCTCCAGTCCAAGGATCAAAACATTGTCCTTTGTCATAACGTTTGCAATATAAACTACTTTCAGGAGAGTGGCTATGTAGGGACACTGTGTTCTTTCCACTGACAAACTGTGTGTGTGTGTGTGATTTCTGAGAGTTTGTGTTTCTATTGAGCTCAGACTGAACTCAACCCCATCCATCTGATAAATATTTATCATGGAACACTGTCTCTGTAAAGAGAGAGAAATTGAGGAAAGAGAAGAGGGAGATAGGAAAGAGGGATGGAAGAGGAGAGGATGAAAGGAAAGACAGAAAGGATCATGATGACAGGGATGAATAAGAAGAGGTTTGAATAATGAAAGAGGAGGAAAAGGAAGAGAGGGATAGGAAGAAGGCAGAGAAGAGGTGGAAGAAGGGAAGAAGGAGACGGAGATGGGGAAGTACAATAAGAAGCAGTAGCGGTGCGTGGGTAAAATCACTGGGGAAACCAATCCAGAAAAAAAGCATATTACAACCTATGTGTTGTGATCATTGTGTTGTTTGCTCTGTAACAAAAACCAGCAACTGTAATCTATTACATTACCAGCAAAAATATTGTAGTCAGATTACAGATACTTTTGAAAAACTAGATGATTACATCGAGGATTACTTTTACATTCAGAAAAGGGTGTTTTTGCGAGAGAAAAAGATCTTTGACACTTCTTTGTTTTCTCAATGACATTCAAATCAGCATTGAAAAAAAGGTGCAAATTTATGTTTGTTCCACCTGAACGAGTCTGACCACAGCTCAGAGACCACTATGATGACACACCAAATATGTTTGATGGATCACGGGAACAGAGCAGGAATAGGCTTTTGTAGGCTACAGTCCAAACTATGTCTTCCAATAGTTCGACTGCTGTTGTAACGGATATGAAATGGCTAGCTAGTTAGCGGGTGCGCGCTAGTAGCATTTCAATCAGTTACGTCACTTGCTCTGAGACATTAAGTAGGGTTTCCCCTTGCTCTGCAAGGGCCGCGGCTTTTGTGAAGCGATGGGTAACGACGCTTCGTGGGTGTCAGTTGTCGATGTGTGCAGAGGGTCCCTGGTTCGCGCCCGGGTCGGGGCGAGGGGACGACGTAAAGTTGTACTGTTACATTGGTGCCGTGACCCGGATCACTGGTTGCTGCGGAAAAGGAGGAGGTTGAAAGGGGGGTGAGTGTAACGGATGTGAAATGGCTAGCTAGTTAGCGGGTACGCGCTAGTAGCATTTCAATCAGTTACGTCACTTGCTCTGAGACTTAAGTAGGGTTTCCCCTTGCTCTGCAAGAGCCGCGGCCTTTGTGGAGCGATGGGTAACGATGCTTCGTGGGTGTCAGTTGTCGATGTGTGCAGAGGGTCCCTGGTTCGCGCCCGTGTCGGGGCGAGGGGACGACGTAAAGTTATACTGTTACACTGTCAGCATCCAAAGATTACCCAACTTGAATAAACGCTTGGAGGTAAGGATGACAGCAGTGATGTAGCACGGACATCACTTATTATTGATATCTACATCGCGCATTGATGTGAATCACACTGTTGCTCTCTCATTGCACTATTTGTACCTTACGGATTGTGGTTGTTGTGGATGGCTGTTCACAAATGTAAGTGTATTTGAACCCAATAAAGGTTGAATTCAAGAAGTTTAAGCTGCCTATCAATCATTGTTTTTGAAACCAGTAGACAGCCAGTGAAAAATGCGCTCTTGCAACAGCTGCATAGTGCAGATCCAAGCCCATGAAATAAAAGTGTGGCTTTCATTGCTCAATCATGCTGATAAATTTAAAAATCCATAGGCCTACTGGACACATGCTCAAACTTGTAGACGTTTGATAGACTTAAAGTGGCAATCTGTAGTTGCTACATCCATTTTTGGATATCCATTGAATCCTGAATAATAGAACTTATACATGCCTCATGAGTTTAGTTCAACTGTCACACTTCATGAGAATTCAAAATATCAACTTGTTTTACTCCAATGTTTGTAAACATTGTAAATGTAAACAAACACTGTATAGCCTCATAACATGGTTAAAACAATCATTTTGTTATCATGGATGGTCAGTCCTTGCATCCATAGCTCTCTCTCTCTATTAGTCTTGAGAGTAGTTACATTCCTCCAGGCCCATCCCTCAGCTTTTAACCGATACAGAGGCGGGGCAACCATTTTGTTATTGTTTCATCTGTGGATTTGCCCTTTAAACACCTGCATATTATCAAGATATCAAAGTGTCATCAACAAAAAAGGTAAACAATAGGCCTATAGCAAATGCAGCATATGGCATTCATTTTCCACATGTAAATAACACTTTTCAGTAGTGCTCAAAACATGCCTTTCCATGAGCGCAGCATTTATTTTTCAACTCGAATCAATGAGCCCAATCAGTCCTCCATGACAACAAAATCATAAACAGCAGAGTAGGTCTGGATAATAAGTCCTTAGTTTTGGGATCATGCTCAGGTAAAACAATTTGGCTAATCTATACTACCATATTTCCAAGTCCTATTCTTGAAGATCTCAGGGGTATAACATTTATTGGAATGACTGGAATTCTGATAGACTTTGGATTTTTAATGTAAAGAGATAATTGAATCGTATTATTTGATGTAGTAGAAAGCAATGGGTTAGAAGAAGCCTACATAACCAACCCATAAAGTTACATTTAACATCTATATATGGTCAGCTATGTAAACTTTAACGTTGATTTATCCTGCAACAGATGTCGTTCAATTGGTAACATACATTTTTGTCTTCTTCTAATGCCTCTTAAGGGGAAAGTAATCTAAAAGTAAGTGAATGTAATCAGATTACGCTACTGAGTTTGGGTAATCCCAAAATGATGTTACTGAATACAGTTTTGGACAGGTAACTAATAACTGTAACGGATTACATTTAGAAAGTAACCTACCCAAACCTGCGTGAAACAAACAGTTACATGACCTACAGCATGATCAAGAAGCAAGAAAACAGGAGCTGAAGGCACTATTCCAGCACCATTTCAACTTCAAAATTTCAACATCATTTAATCACCTCTGCTTAGTCTAATACAGTGACAACTAAAAGATACCAAAAAAAGTTCAATCAACTCAAGCTAAATATGAGATGGCTATCCATGCTTCTGATTTCTGTGTGTGTGTGTGTGTGTGTGTGTGTGTGTGTGTGTGTGTGTGTGTGTGTGTGTGTGTGTGTGTGTGTGTGTGTGTGTGTGTGTGTGTGTGTGTGTGTGTGTGTGTGTGTATGTGTGTGTGTGTGTGTGTGTGTGCGTGCGTGCGTGCGTGCGTGCGTGCGTGCGTGCGTGTAGAAAAAACATGTTGACTCACCCTACTTGTAGAGAAATGCCAATGCCATCCTCTTTCATAATGCCTAAATGGTTTATGACTCAATTTTAGCTAGCTAGCCACTGGAGGACGACGACACAACAAGATGAAACAATTTAAAAAATGTTTTGTCAATAATGAGGTTTGGCTTGTGATGTGATTGGTCTGAAGCCAAATCCAAACTGTCTTCCCTCGACACAATCCTGTCTCAAAGTTCAACGGACAATTCCTTCGACCTCATGGCTTGGTTTTTGCGCTGACATACACTGTCAACTGTGTAACCTTGCATAGACAGGTGTGTGCCTTTCCAAATCATGTCCAATCAATTGAATTCACTACAGGTGGACTCCAGTCATGCTGTGAAAACATCTCAAGGATGATCAATGGAAATAGGATGCACCTGAGCTCAAATTTGAGTCTCATAGCAAATGGTCTGAATACTTATGTAAATAAGATATTTCCGGGGATTTTTGCAAGGAAAATCAACAAATCTTTTTTTGCTTTGTCATTTTGGGATATTGTGCGTAGATGAGGGGGGAAATAATTTAATCCATTTTAGAATAAAGCTGTAACGTAACACAATTTGGAAATGCTTTCCCTGGTGAGATTCATTCAAACTCTTGCGTATTAAAGGAAATGTATGAAACGAAAGAGAAAATATTTTGTATGTCTTTTTGTTTTTTTCTTGGTAAACTTCCCTTGACAGCCATGAATACAAGCCACTGGCTTTTAATTTTTAGTTGTCCTAGGCTACCTGGCTAAAATACTTCCTTGCTAGCCTAACTTCCTTTCATGGGCAACGATGCGCACGGCCAGCTAGTTAACATTAGTATACTACAGAGGGTGCACTTCAACATTTCAAAATTGTCCAAGTTCAACTTTTCCCCCGATGCCTTGAGATGGATGATATCATACCTTGAAGGCAGAACTCAGTGTGTCAGAGTGAGCAGTGAGCTGTCGCCCACTCTTAGCTATGATGTGGGCGTGCCCCAAGGGTCAATACTGGGGCCCCTTCTGTTCAGCCTGTACATTAATGATCTGCCTTCTGTCTGTACTGGGTCTGAAGTTCAAATGTATGCAGATGATACAGTGATATATGTGCACGCAAAGAGCAAACAACAAGCTGCACAAGAACTCACTACTGTAATGGTCCAGGTTACAAATTGGCTCAGTGACTCGTGTTTGCATCTCAATGTGAAAAAAACTGTTTGCATGTTCTTCACAAAGAGGGCAACATATGCTACTGAACTAGATGTCTATGTGTCAGGGGAGAAGCTCCAGGTGGTATCTGATTTTATGTACCTTGGCATCATTCCAACCTCTCTTTTAAAAAGCATGAGAAAAAGGTAATTCAGATAACCAAATTCAACCTAGCTAATTTCCGATTTATACGAAATTGTTTGACTACAGAGGTAGCAAAAATATACTTCCAATCTATGATACTCCCCCACTTAACATACTGCTTGACTAGTTGGGCCCAAGCTTGCTGTACAACATTAAAACCTATTCAGTCTGTCTACAAACAGGCTCTCAAAGTGCTTGATAGGAAGCCCAATAGGCATCATCACTGTTACATCCTCAGAAAGCATGAGCTCCTGAGTTGGGAAAATCTTGTACAATACACCGACGCATGTCTTGTATTCAAGATCCTAAATGGCCTGGCTCCCCCTCCACTCAGTATTTTTGTTAAACAGAAAACCCAAACATATGGCAGCAGATCCACAAGGTCTGCTATGAGAGGTGACTGTATTGTTCCCTTAAGGAAAAGCACCTTTAGTAAATCCACTATCTCTGTGAAAGCTTCCCATGTCCGGAATAGACTGCCACCAGACACACATAACTGCACCACATATCACACATTCACAAAACGCATGAAGACATGGCTAAAGGTCAATCAGATTTGTGAACATAATCCCTAGCTGTGTATTGCCGCTTTCCATGTTGTCTGTTGTCTGTAGCTTGTGAGGTGTGGAAACACTTTGTTGCTTTTATGAATGTTGTCTTACTGCTTTTTGTTCTATGTTGCTCTGTCTGTATGCTACGTCTTGCTTGTCCTATGTTGCTCTGCGTGTGCTCACTGCTCAATGATTGTTTATATTGTAATTTTTTTTAATAACCTGCCCAGGGACTGCGGTTGAAAATTAGCCGGCTGGCTAAAACCGGCACTTTTACTGAAACGTTGATTAATGTGCACTGTCCCTGTAAAAATAAAATAAACTCACTGCTTTGTTCGCTCAGATGCTTTCTCCAGTGAAATACACTTGAAGTCTGAAGTTTACATACACTTAGATAGGAGTCATTAAAACTCGCTTTTCAATCAATCCACAAATTTCTTGTTAACAAACTACAGTTTTTTTATTTTTTTTATTTTTTTTTTCAAACTAAAGTTTTGGCAAGTTGGTTAGGACATCGAACAATAGTTTTGGCAAGTTGGTTAGGACATCTACCTTGTGCATGACACAAGTCATTTTTCCAACAATTGTTTACAGACAGATGATTTCACTTATAATTCACCATATCACAAATTCAGTGGGGTCCGAAGTTGACATACACTAAGTTGACTGTGCCTTTAAACAGCTTGGAAAATTCCCGAAAAGGATGTCATGGCTTTATAAGCTTCTGATAGGCTAATTGACATCATTTGAGTCAATTGGAGGTGTACCTGTGGATGTATTTCAAGGCCTACCTTCAAACTCAGTGCCTCTTTGCTTGACATCATGGGAAAATCAAAATGAATCAGCCAAGACCTCAGAATAAAAATTGTAGACCTCCACAAGTCTGGTTCATCCTTGGGAGCAATTTACAAACGCCTGATGGTACCACGTTCATCTGTACAAACAATAGTACGCAAGTATAAACACCATGGGACCATGCAGCCGCCATACCGCTCAGGAAGGAGATGCGTTCTGTCTCCTAGAGATGAACGTACTTTGCTGCGAAAAGTGCAAATCAATCCCAGAACAACAGCAAAGGACCTTGTGAATACGCTGGAGGAAACAGGTACAAAAGTATCTATATCCACTGTAAAACGAGTCCTATATCGACATAACCTGAAAGGCCGCTCAGCAAGGAAGAAGCCACTGCTCCAAAGCCGCCATAAAAAGCCAGACTACGGTTTGCAACTGCACATGGGGACAAAGATTGCACTTTTTGGAGAAATGTCCTCTGGTCTCATGAAACAGAAAAAATAACTGCTTGGCCATAATAACCATCATTATGTTTGGAGGAAAAAGGGGAGACTTGCAAGCCGAACAACACCATCCCAACCGTGAAGCATGGGGCATCATGTTGTGGGGGTGCTTTGCTGCAGGAGGGACTGGTGCACTTCACAAAATAGATGGCATCATGAGGCAGGAAAATTATGTGTATATATTGAAGAAACATCTCAAGACATCAGTCAGGAAGTTAAAGCTTGGTCGCAAATGGGTCTTCCAAATGGACAATGACCCCAAGCATACTTCCAAAGTTGTGCCAAAATGGCTTAAGGACAACAAAGTCAAGGTATTGGAGTGGCCATCACAAAGCCCTGACCTCAATAATATATAAAATTTGTGGGCAGAACTGAAAAAGTGTGTAAGAGCAACGAGGCCTACAAACCTGACTCAGTTACATCAGCTCTGTCAGGAGGAATGGGCCAAATTCAACCAAATTATTGTGGGAAGCTTGTGGAAGGCTACCCAAAATTTTTGACCCAATTTAAAAAATGTAAAGGCAATGGTACCAAATACAAATTGAGTGTATGTAAACTTCTGACCCACTGAGAATGTGATGAAAGAAACAAAAGGATAAAGAAATCATTCTCTCTACTATTGTTCTGGCATTTCACATTCTTAAAATAAAGTGGTGATCCTAACTGACCTAAGACAGGGAATTTTTACTAAGATTAAATGTCAGGAATTGTGAAAAACTGAGTTTAAATGTATTTGGCTAAGGTGTATGTAAACTTCCGGCTTCAACTGTATATTCAGCCTCTTGCAAATTGAAGGAAATGTAAGAAACACAGAGGTCATTTGTGTATTTTTGTCATGGTCAATTTTTGTGGGGAAGCCTGGTTTCCCTTGGCATCCATGAATACATTCCACTGGGAGAAGAGAAGTAGAAGTAGAGCAGGTAGATGAACGAGAGGAAATTGTTTTCTGTGCTAGCTGACACACTGACCTAGTGGCACAGCGAGTTTTACCCGGGCCAGATTACAGCCCCACAGCAGAGGGAGCGAGGGATTAGAGGGTTTCTGAAAGAGGGATTACAGAATGAGAGAGAAGTGGGAGAGGGATTACACCCCCATGGACGACAGGATCCTGACATATTCTCTGTGGAAATAGTAGTCACCAGTCCTAGTCCTGATAGGCCATTGTCAACGCAAGATTTCATTCCTGATTTAAACTGATCAATCTCTCTCTTTTCTTTCTCTGTACAGTATCTCGCTACACATCACTTATTCATGAATGTAATCTTTGTTTTCCCTGTGTATGTCTGTCAGTCCGTCTGTCGCTCTGTCTGTCTGCCAAATACATCTCCATCTGTTCTGTTTGGCTTGTTTCACAGCTGCTGACAACCTTCAAAATAACACTCCTGCCCTCTCTCTCTCTTTCTGTCCTTCTCTCTCTTTCTCTCTTTTCACTCTCTTTGCAGTTTTTTCTCTGTGTATTTCAATTAAATTACATTTAAGGCACTTTATCGGCATGGGAAACATATGTTAACATTGCCAAAGCAAGTGAAAAAGATCATCAACAAAGTGAAATAAACAATAAAAAATGTACAGTAAACATTCACTCACAAAAGTTCCAAAATAATAAAGGTATTTCAAATGTCATATTATGTCTATATACAGTGTAATGATGTGCAAATAGTTAAAGTACAAAAGGGAAAATAAATCAACATAAATATAGGTTGTATTTACAATGGTGTTTATTCTTCACTGGTTGCCCTTTTCTTGTGGCAACAGGTCACAAATCTTACTGCTGTGATTGCGCACTGTGGTATTTCACCCAATATATATAGGAGTTTATCAAAATTTGATTTGTTTTCAAATTCTTTGTGGGTCTGTGTAATTTGAGGTAAATATGTGTCTCTAAAATGGTCATACATTTGGCAGGAAGTTAGGAAGTGCAGCTCAGTTTCCACCTCATTTTATGGGCAGTGTGCACATAGCCTGTCTTCTCTTGAGAGCCAGATTTGCCTTCGGTGGCCTTTCTCAATAGCAAGGCTATGCTCACTGAGTCTATACATAGTCAAAGATTTCCTTCATTTTTGGTCAGTCAGTGTGTGCTCTCTGTTTAGGGCCAAATAGCATTCTAGTTTGCTCTGTTTTTTTGTTGTAAATTCTTTCCAATATGTCAAGTAATTATCTTTTAGTTTTCTCATGATTTGGTTGGGTCTAATTGTGTTGCTGTCCTGGGGCTCTGCGGGGTCTGTGTGTGTTTGTGAACAGAGCCCCGGGACCAGCTTGCTTAGGGGGCTCTTTTCTAGGTTAATTTCTTTGTAGGTGATGGCTTTGTTATGAAAGGTTTGGGAATCACTTCCTTTTAGGTGGTTGTAGAATTTAATGTCTCTTTTCTGGATTTTGATAATTAGCGGGTATCATAATTAGCGGGTCTAATTCTGCTCTGCATGCATTATTTGGTGTTTTACGTTGTACACAGAGGATTTTTTTGCAGAATTATGCATGCAGAGTCTTAATTTGGTGTTTGTCCCATTTTGTGAATTCTTGGTTGGTGAGCGGACCCCAGACCTCACAACCATAAAGGGCAATGGGTTCTATAACTGATTCAAGTATTTTTATCCAGATCCTAATTGGTATGTTGAATTGTATGTTCTTTTGAATGGCATAGACGGTCCTTCTTGCCTTTTCTCTCTGATCGTTCACAGCTTTGTGGAAGTTACCTGTGGCGCTGATGTTTTTTGTGTGCTCTAGGGCAATGGTGTCTAGATGGAATTTGTATTTGTGGTCCTGGCAACAAGACCTTTTTTGGAACATCATTATTTTTGACTTACTGAGATTTACTGTCAGGCCCCAGGTCTGACAGAATCTGTGCAGAAGATCTAGGTGCTGCTGTAGGCCCTCCTTGGTTGGGGATAGAAGCACCAGATCAGCAAACAGTAGATATTTTACTTCAGATTCTAGTCGGGTGAGGCCGGGTGCTGCAGGCTGTTCTGGTGCCCTCGCCAATTCGTTTATATATATGTTGAAGAGGGGTGGGGCTTATGATGCATCCCTGTCTGACCGCCACAGCCCTGTGGAAAGAAATGTGTGTGTTTTTTGCCAATTTTAACCACACACTTGTTGTTTGTGTACATTGATTTTATAATGCAGTATGTTTTTCCACTAACACCACTTTCCATCAATTTGTATAGCAGACCCGCATGCCAAATTGAGTCAAAAGCTTTTTTGAAATCAACAAAGCATGAGAAGACTTTGTTTTGGTTTGTTTGTTAGTCACTTAGGGTATGCAGGGTTTTCTCTCTCTCGCTCTCCTTGTCAACAGACTAGAGTAACGTATTTGCATGCATGTCTCCCAGCTATGTTGGAGTCCTCCCTCTCCTTCCCTCCCTTTCTCCCTTTCTCCCTCCATCCTCTCCCCACTAGCCTGTTCTGTAGTTATGTAAGTCTTCAGGTCAGAGTGTCACCCCGGTTGTCAAGGGAGACAGAAAACAGAGTGGCTATGGAAGAGGGACATGAGAGAAGAGAGAGAGAGGGAGGATAGAAAGAAAGGATACAGATGATAGAAAGAAAAGAGAGATTTATGATTATACTATAATTATGTATTATCAGTCATTTAAATAAATTAAAGGGAGAAGGAAGACAGATGAGGCATATGTAACGGATGTGAAATGGCTAGCTAGTTAGCGGTAGTGCGCGCTAATAGCGTTTCAATCGGTTATGTCACTCGCTTTGAGACTTGAAGTAGTAGTTCCCCTTGCTCTGCAAGGGCCGAGGCTTTTGTGGGGCGATGGGTAACGATGCTTCGTGGGTGACTGTTGTTGATGTGTGCAGAGGGTCCCTGGTTCGCGCCCGGGTATGGGCGAGGCGACGGACTAAAGTTATACTGTTACATTGATGCTGTTGACCCGGATCACTGGTTGCTGCGGAAAAGGAGGAGGTTGAAAGGGGGGTGAGTGTAACGGATGTGAAATAGCTAGTTAGTGGTAATGCGCGCTAATAGCGTTTCAATCGGTTACGTCACTCGCTTTGAGACTTGAAGTAGTAGTTCCCCTTGCACTGCAAGGGCCGCGGCCGTTGTGGAGAGATGGGTAACGACGCTTCGTGGGTGACTGTTGTTGATGTGTGCAGAGGGTCCCTGGTTCGTGCCCGTGTCGGGGCGAGGGAACAGTCTAAAGTTAATCTGTTACACATAGACAGGTTGGTTGTTTAGCAACAAAACTAACCCATGCTCAACTATGGAGAAAAACAGATGGGGTTGCCTTAGATTGTTGACAACATGTAAACTATATTTCCTCTCCAAATGTTTATTGAAAACATAAATACATTTGCACAATGAGCACTTGTTGTCTCTCAAATATATCGTTACAGTTGTTGGTTAGATAGCTAGTACATTTTTGCCATATTAGCATAGACTTGACAGTCAAAAACACCTCAAAACAAGACATGTTATCAATAACAAGATATGACGATATTGAGTGGTGTGTGGCTTCGTGCTCCACTCACTCCAGTGTCGCTCTACAAACCTATTGCGCAATCTGCGTTCTCCCGGTTTCATAACTAAACTGCCAGAGCCTTGCATGACAAAGCACAACCCCCAAACAGCTCTCACACAGGAGAACTTCCCTGTGAATGGCATGAATCAGAAGTAATCATTAGTAATAATTGCAACACAAAGCTCAGAGTTTTTATTATCATAATGCCCATTGTTCTTAGATATGGCCTATCCACCTCAACACAAAGTGCATGAGAAAAAGGGTGTAATAGCCCATAGTGTTAGGTCCATGCCTTGCAGAAAATCTTGATTTGTGAAAAACGACAAAAAAAACGTTATTTTCAAACCCACGTTACTCTAAATGAGAGTTAAAGCGGTAATTGTTGTTTGTTATTGCCAGTAGATCTGATTTCCCTTAAAACTCGATCCCGCGTACGCGCGGCCGCGAAGACTCGAAGAGGAGCTATCTGGAGTGTGAGATCATATGAGAGTCCAGTCCACGCGTCGAAAAGTAGGTTAGCAGGGTAGACAGAGTGAAAGGCAGTCAGAACGAAAAAGGGGAGTTAGAGTATTGGGACCTTGCTTGCAAGCTAAACCACCGTGGGAGCATTTTGTAAAAAGTTACCGAAATAGTGCATCGAGACAAACAGGACACAATTCAACTTGAATAGTCGATTTTCTTTGTATTTGATTCACCATTGCAAGACTTTGTCGAACGATAAAGAAACACTCGCGGATTTTTCCCTTGTTTAAAAAATATATAAATCTAGTTCGTTAGGCTAAAACGTTTTATTTTACGTCGTTGGGCTAAATACGTTTTATTTTACGTGCCAGCAAATGCTTGTCTTTCAACAGTTGGACATATATTTTTATTCTGTTACACACCCCATGAAGTCGAATTCATTGATCCAGAAACGATAATATTCAACATGAGAGGTACATTTATTATTAGGCTATCATTCATATTCAAATGACCATCGTATACCTTGCAATGTCACATATACTATTTTTAATAAACATAGTATATATGTGACATTGCAAAGTATACGATGGTCATTTCAATATGAAACAATGTATAAAAAGCTTTTGAAATGTAAGTTACTGTAGGCCTAACTGTGCAATTAACAGTGTAACTGCTTTCTTTTCGAAGTGCGTATGATGCTAATCTCATGCTGTTTTGCCTGACTGGTTTATCTGGCTAGTTCTGCCAGGTGCGCCGCTGTGAATGGGCGTCCTGGCTGTTAGTGTATAGACTGGCGAGAGTTTTCTGTCTGACAGAGAACTAGTGAAAATGCTTATATTCATCATAAAATATTTTGGTTCAATATTTGAACAATGTTGCATTTAATTCAGGATTGAGACCATATGGTTGTAAATAGCCTATGTGTTTTGTTTTAAAAGTCTATGATTTGACTTTTTGCATTAATGTCATAATCAGGTTCATTCCACCTGGGACTCTGTCTGTAAAATGTGCCTGGGGATCCATATTGGGTTATGCAACGAGTCGATAGGAGGTGCACACTGGTAAAAACGTGCACTACAGGTTCTAAAATAGGCTACACATGTGATCAAAACATCATTCAATTGGAATAGCAGGACTAAAATTAGTTGCCTATAAATTAAACAATTACATTTGTAAATCATACTGGCATATTTATGGCATTTTATTTTAATATCTTTGCCAGAGTAGCCATCCTGAGCACAAACGGCACTATAAATCCATGTTAATGAAACCAGAATTACACTGAGTGTACAGAACCTTAGGCACACCTGCACTTTCCATGACAGACTGACCAGGTGAAGCTATGATGTTACCTGTTAAATCCACTTCAATCAGTGTAGATGAAGGGGTGGAAACACGTTAAAGAAGGATTTTTAAGCCTTGAGACAATTGAGACATGGATTGTGTATTTGTGCCATTCAGAGGGTGAATGGGCAAGACAATAATTAAGTGCCTTTCTAGGTGCCAGGCGCACCGGTTTGAGTGTGTCAAGAACTGCAACACTGCTGGGTTTTTCACGTTCAACAGTTTCCTGTATGTGTCAAGAATGGTCCACCACCCGAAGGACATCCAGCCAATTTGACACAACTGTGGGAAGCAGTGGAGTCGACATGGGCCAGCATCCCAGTGGAACACTTTCGACACCTTGTAATCCATGACCTGACGAATTAAGGCTGTTCTGAGGGCAAAAGTGGGTGCAAATCAATATTAGGAAGTGTTCCTAATATTGTGTACACTCAGTGTGTAATATTGTTCATGTGTGGTGTTCAGTGGGTTAATTAATCTAAAATTATTAATTGTGTGTTTTCGGCATGTTGTGATGGTGGTGGCAGCATGACCGACTGTGTAGAGGGAGAGAATGTTGTCTGTTCCACTGACCTAATTGGTCGCGTTCCCCTGCTCAGATGTTGCATGCGTCAATCAATGGTTCTGGTTGCGTGCCACGACATTGACTGTCATCGACTGACATATTGCTTTAACGAATGATGTGGTTTAGGGATGGGCACGGTTATTCAAATATCCGAACTGACGTTAGTATTCGAATATCTATCTGACATTGCTACACAGAAGGATATACCATGACATTAGAAATTCTTAATTTTAATAAAACAAACTTTTGAATGTCGTTTTTTGACGTGCGTCGCCCGAAAAGACCGTACATGTCACGCGTGTAGCCTGTTGATGTTGGCACTACAGTCAGAGGTTCCATGTGTAGCAACGTGAAGTAGGAGATCTTTGTTCAATGAAAAATGAAATTCAAATTACATAATTCAATTAGCTAAATGAGAAGGAGTAGGCTACAATGAGCAAACGACAAGTAGGCTATCATCTAGCCATCTTAGCTAGCTTCTTTACATCGATTTGATGCAGTAAAGACAGGCACTGCCAGGTGGGATGATAACCTATAGCATTTATAAGTTTGTCTATCTAACTAGCGCCAGTCAGTGATCATTTTTTGTCTCTCTTCCTCCCATGTCACACACCACCGGCCCCAGCCCATCCCCGCTCTGCTGTAGAGCGCACCCTTTCTCCCGAGTCGCGCAGGTTGCGCAGAAAGTTTAAACAAAGTTTATAAATCAATACAAGTTTGACTATGCAGATATCTGGAAACATTTTATGATATTATTTGAATTGTGAAATTACTTAAGATAATCATCCCTCCTGTGGTTAGCTGATACTAAAAATACCTATCTAGGTGTTGTAAGATCTGACGTGTCAGAAACGCCTGGGCAGAGGAACATGTCGACGTGACACAACATTTGGTTGATGCGTTCGACGTCTGAGCAAGAGAACGTGACCTATGTCACCGAGCGAATACAGCATTCAGGAGGGCGGGGGAGAGAGAGAGGAGGGAGTGGCATAGACAGAGGGAAGGATCAGCAAAGGACGAAAACAGTTGTTTGGTTGCAGAGCCTTGCCTGGGGCATCCCGAAGGCAACGAAGTTGAACTCAGGCAGCAGGTTATAGATACATTTTCTTTAGCTCCTGGAATGGATATAGTAGTTGACATGATTGACAAAATCAACGAACAGAAAGATGATGATAAAAAGGTTCATACTTACTGCGATGCTACTTTGCTACTTTTTGTTGCTGCCTATCTTCTCACGACGTTGCCTCTAAAATTGCAACGTTACTGCAATCAAAAGGCATACCAAGACTTGTTACAAGATAGACTAGCCTAATGTCTGTTGTCACAACAATGTAACAATACATTGTAAGACTGATGAACATATTGCTATTGTAGCATATAAAACATATATAAATATATATATATATATTTCTATTGTTGAATTACAGTATTTAGTGTTTGTTTGGATTGAGGGTTTTTGGCACAGAGGCTCCTCGGTTCCTAATCTGCTTGGGGAGGGAAGGAGATTGTTTTTGGCCTGTAGAGGGTGGTTCTACTTCTGGTGGGATATCGAAATGTATACGCTAACTCGTTGACACTTCATTAAAAGCAATCACTAACACATGAATTTCACACTGCATCAGAATATGCATATATATATAGTTATATTTGCATTCCATGTCAGACCATGAAATGCAAATACTTATTTCACAGCCAAAGTGGAAATAAGCATTTGTTCTGTAAGTGGGAAGGTAGTTAGGGGTAGAGCCATTTGAGTACAAAGAAATACTCACTGTACTTATTATTATTATTATCATGGTGATCTCGCTTCACCATATTGACCGTAAGCAACTCTGGGAGCTACAAAGCGAAAAGTTCATATTGGGAAAATTACCTCAGTTGGGAAATGAACTGTTACACTTTGTCCTTCACCTTGTCGGACACAACAGACAACAATCACCTAAGGGACTTGACTAGAGGGGCCTTGTATGTGGCAATATGTGCCGTGTTATGTTAGCCTAGAAAAAGTGGTAGGAGTGGTGACCCAGAAGGCTGGTTGGGTAAAGGGCATCCAATCCATCTGAGTTTACTGGCCCGCTGACACACTGACTGCTTGACACACTGACTAACTGACACAATAAAATTACCCCCACATGTTCCATGTTAGATTCCAAGAAAGGAGAAGGGTTAGAGGCCAGAGCCATAAAGCTATTGAATTAGCCTCTAGTAGAGAACACAGTTACGTGCTTAGGCTGTGACTGATAAACAGACAGAGGTAGCTAGTTTTATTCCCTTTTTAGTACGACAAAACCTATTCCCCATCAGGAGACTGAAAAGTTTTTGGCATGGGTCCTCAGATCCTCAAAAGGTTCTACAGCTGCACTATTGAGAGCATCCTGACTGGTTGCATCACTGCCTGGTATGGCAACTGCTCGGCCTCTGACCGCAAGGCACTACAGAGGGTTGTGCGAACGCCCAGTACATCACTGGGGCCAAGCTTCCTGCCATCCAGGACCTCTATACTAGAGGTCGACCGATTATGATTTTTCAACACCGATACCGATTATTGGAGGACCAAAAAAATCCGATACCGATTAATTGGCTGATTTAAAAAAAAAATATAATAATAATAATAATTTAAAAAAAGAATCTTTGTAATAATGACAATTACAACAATACTGAATGAACACTTATTTTAACTTAATATATTACATCAATAAAATCAATTTAGCCTCAAATAAATAATGAAACATGTTCAATTTGGTTTAAATAATGCAAAAACAAGGTGTTGGAGAAGAAAGTAAAAGTGCAATATGTGCCATGTAAAATAGCTAACGTTTAAGTTCCTTGCTCAGAACATGAGAACATATGAAAGCTGGTGGTTCCTTTTAACATGAGTCTTCAATATTCCCAGGTAAGAAGTTTTAGGTTGTAGTTATTATAGGAATTATAGGACTATTTCTCTCTATAGCATTTGTATTTCATATACCTTTGAATATTGGATGTTCTTATAGGCAAAGTGTAACAGTATAGCTTCCGTCCCTCTCCTCGCCCCGAACCAGGAACACATTGACAACAGCCACCCTCGAAGCATCGTTAGCCATGGCTCCACAAAAGCCGTGGCCCTTGCAGAGCAAGGGGAACTACTACTCCAAGTCTCAGAGCGAGTGACGTCACCGATTGAAACGCTATTAGCCCGCACCCCGCTAACTAGCTAGTCATTTCACATCGGTTACACCAGCCTAATCTCGGGAGTTGATAGGCTTGAAGTCATAAACAGCTCAATGCTTGAAGCATTGCGAAGAGCTGCTGTCAAAACGCACGAAAGTGCTGCTTGAATGAATGCTTACGAGCCTGCTGCTGCCTACCATCGCTCAGTCAGACTGCTCTATCAAATATTACATCATAGACTTAATTATAACATAATAACACACAGAAATACGAGCCTTTGGTCATTAATATGGTCGAATCCGGAAACTATCATTTCGAAAACAAAACGTTTATTCTTTCAGTGAAATACGGAACCGTTCCGTATTTTATCTAACGGATGGCATCCCTAAGTCTAAATATTGCTGTTACGTTGTACAACCTTCAATGTTATGTCATAATTATGTACAATTCTGGCAAATTAATTACAGTCTTTGTTAGGAATAAATGGACTTCACACAGTTCTCAATGAGCCAGGGGGCCCAAACTGCTGCATATACCCTAACTGCTTGCACGGAACGCAAGAGAAGTGACACAATTTCCCTAGTTAGAAGAAATTCATGTTAGCAGGCAAAATTAACTAAATATGCAGGTTTAAAAATATATACTTGTGTATTTTATTTTAAAGAAAGGTATTGATGTTTATGGTTAGGTACATTGGTGCAACGACAGTGCTTTTTTCACGAATGCTCTTGTTAAATCACCCGTTTAGCAAAGTAGGCTGTGATTCAATGATACATGAACAGGCACCGCATCGATTATATGCAACGCAGGACAAGCTAGATTAACTAGTAATATCATCAAGCATGTGTAGTTAACTAGTGATTATGTTAAGATTGATAGTTTTTCATAAGATATGTTTAATGCTAGCTAGCACCTTACCTTGGCCTCTTGCTGCCCTCGCGTAACAGGTAGTCAGTCTGCAAGGCAGGTGGTTAGAGCGTTGGACTAGTAACCGGAAGGTTGCAAAAACGAATCCCAGAGCTGACAAGATAAAAATCTGTCGTTCTGCCCCTGAACAAGGCAGTTATCCCACCGTTCCTAGGCCGTCATTGAAAATAAGAATGTGTTCTTAACTGACTTGCCTAGTTTAAAAAAGGTGTAATAAAAATAACGATTACAGATTGTTATGAAAACTTGAAATCGGCCCTAATTAATCGGTCGACCTCTACTCTATACCAGGCGGGTCGGAGGAAGGCCCTAAAAATTGTGAAAGACTCCAGCCACCCTAGTCATAGACTGTTCTCTCTGCTGCCGCACGGCAAGCAGTACCGGAGCACCAAGTCTAGGTCCAAATGGCTTCTGAAATGCTTCTACCCCCAAGCCATAAGACTCCTGAACATCTAGTCAAATGGCTACCCAGACTATTTGCATCGCCCAAACACACACACACACACACACACCACTGCCACTCTGTTGTCATCTATGCATAGTCACTTTAATAACTCTACCTACATGTACAGTTGAAGTCGGAAGTTTACATACACTTAGGTTGGAGTCATTAAAACTCGTTTTTCAACCACTCCACAAATTTCTTGTTAACAAACTATAGTTTTGGCAAGTTGGTTAGGACATCGAACAATAGTTTTGGCAAGTCGGTTAGGACATCTACTTTGTGCATGACACAAGTCATTTTTCCAACAATTGTTTACAGACAGATTTACAGACAGAAATTGTATTACAATTCCAGTGGGTCCGAAGTTTACATACACTAAGTTGTCTGAGCCTTTAAACAGCTTGGAAAATTCCAGAAAATTATGTCATGGCTTTAGAAGCTTCTGATAGGCTAACTGACATCATTTGAGTCAATTGGAGGTGTACTTGTGGATGTATTTCAAGGCCTACCTTCAAACTCAGTGCCTCTTTGCTTGACATCATGGGAAAATCTAAAGAAATCAGCCAAGACCTCAGAATAAAAATTGTAGACCTCCACAAGTCTGGTTCATCCTTGGGAGCAATTTCCAAACCCCTGAAGGTACCACGTTCATCTGTACAAACAATAGTACGCAAGTATAAACACCATGGGACCACGCAGCTGTCATACCTCTCAGGAAGGAGATGCGTTCTGTCTCCTAGAGATGAACAAACTTTGGTGCGAAAAGTGCAAATCAATCCCAGAACAACAGCAAAGGACCTTGTGAAGATGCTGGAGGAAACAGGTGCAAATGTATCTATATCCACTGTAAAACAAGTCCTATATCAACATAACCTGAAAGGCCGCTCAGCAAGGAAGAAGCCACTGTTCCAAACCGCCGTAAAAAAAGCCAGACTACGTTTTGCAACTGCACATGGGGACAAAGATTGCACTTTTTGGAGAAATGTCCTCTGGTTTGATGAAACAGAAATATAACTGCTTGGCCATAATGACCATTGTTATGTTTGGAGGAAAAAGGGGGAGACTTGCAAGCCGAAGAACACCATACCAACCGTGAAGCACGGGGGCTGCAGCATCATGTTGTGGGGGTGCTTTGCTGCAGGAGGGACTGGTGCACTTCACAAAATAGATGGCGTTATGAGGAAGGAAACTTATGTGGATATATTGAAGCAACATCTCCAGACATCAGTCAGGAAGTTAAAGCTTGGTCGCAAATAGGTCTTCCAAATGGACAATGATGCCAAGCACTTCCAAAGTTGTGGCAAAATGGCTTAAGGACAACAAAGTCAAGGTATTGGAGTGGCCATCACAAAGCCCTGACCTCAATCCTATAGAAAATTTGTGGGCAGAACTGAAAAAGCGTGTGCGAGCAAGGAGGCCTACAAATCTGACTCAGGTAGCTTGTGGAAGGCTACCCGAAACGTTTGTCAGGAGGAATGGGCCAAAATTCACCCAACTTATTGTGGGTAGCTTGTGGAAGGCTACCCGAAACGTTTGACTCAAGTTAAACAATTTAAAGGCAATGCTACCAAATACTAATTGAGTGTATGTAAACTTCTGACCCACTTGGAATGTATTTGGCTAAGGTGTATGTAGACTTCCGACTTCAACTGTACATACTACCTCAACTAACCGGTGCCCACGCACATTGACTCTGTACCGGCCCCCCTTGTATACATTGTTATTTTTTACTGCTGCTCTTTAATTGCTTGTTACTTTTATCTCGTATTCTATCCGTATTTTTTTTAAACTGCACTGTTGGTTAGGGGCTCACTGTAAGTATTCGGCGCATCTGACTAATAAAATTTGATTTGATTTGATTGATTGATACCTGGTTTGGGTGTGTTGTGAGAAAATAGACCTATAATGTTACCACTTTGAAACTTTGTCTTTCTCTGAGATATCTGCGTTGAGTTTAGGGTTAGAATGAGTCATTTTGAACATGGAAACTTCTGTGCAAAAACTTTAACCTTGTGTTAGTTTGGCCTCTACGACTGAAACAAACTGGGGACACCGATTCACATTTCTTTGTTATGTAACTAGTTCAGTTGCATTTTACTATGTTGTGGTTGCTCTCCAGGATGATAGGTCAGAGATTAAAGGGGATTGGAGGGATTGGTGTGGCAGCCCAGGTCAGGAGTCAACTGCAGAACTGAATGATGATGTCACGAAATGGGGGTCTGTGCATAGCAAATTTGTGGGTGTTAAAATCTTGGTGTTAAGGTAAAAAGTATTGTGAGTTATATCTGAGTGTTGATTCTAGTGGGGTTAACGCCAGTGGTATTTAAATTGACGCCACCTGCGGTGAATAAATGAAGTGTTAATCAGCTGGTGGTGTTACTCAACTGAAGAAGACATGGGAGGGGCCTAATTATCTTATTTCCCAGGATGTTTTGTTGCAGGTTGCGTTTTAGGATAGTTTGTTTTAATATCAATGTTTCTGCATGCACATTGGTGGATTCATTGATCTTATACTACACAAAGATAAATTACATACATTTTCCGAAACTAATCCAATCAGTCAATTATTGGACTTATTTCACCTGTTATGGAGATAGTTCTCCCATTTTAGATGGTTTAGGTAGTCTCATTTATTGATCTTCCCAACCTTGGCAGTCATTCTAACTGCAGACTGCGGGTGATTAAAAGTTCCAATTGTTGGATATCCTAACTCTAGCTGGATTGCAACAGGAATTATATAACACTTTGCAAGCCAGCATTATGTGACTTGCTGATGTGACCTGCAAACCAGGAGGTTATGACCAGTGTGTTAGGGTAATACTAGGCTGTGGAAATATGGTATTGTAAAAAAATATATATAAAAAAATCTCTATGGTCATAAATAAGTAAAAAAATGTATTATTTATATTATCTTAGGCATTCAATTGGTAAAGGCTACAGGACGGAAAATCATTGAATGCAGCAACAATGTCTCTGTCACTAGCAAACATAGTAATGGATGGTACTGCTACCTCTAAAATTCACTCAACAGGCACCCTGGGAAATAAATATGAAAACAAGGCACCCTGCAGTGTTAAAACAACACCCCAAAACAAGTTAATGTAACACCACAGGTGTTAATTCCCTAACACTGAGAAAGTGTAATGGCATTAGCTCTAATAAAAAAGTTAATTTAAGTTGGAATTTGCAACACCCATGGCGTTAGGGACCCAACACTCTTGGTGTGTTCGTTTATCAAGACTTTGAAAAGTGTTAGTTTAACACTTTCGGTGGGTCACATATAATTACTAAAAGTGTTTAATTTAACACTGGGAGTTAAAATTCCAATCACAAATTTGCTGTGTGTTATTCTGGCCCCTGCCTTCCCTCAAGCTGGGGACAAGAATTTCAATACTTGAAGCAGAAGCTCAATGTCAATGAGAGTAGTCAGATAGCAGACATGGTACTGCTGGACCTAGGGCTGTGGCGGTCATGGAATTTTGGATGACAGTTATTGGTCAGCCAAATGATGCGGTCACCTTAATAACCGTTCAATTAGCAAAGTTATTTTAATTTTGTACTTAAAGATGTACATTATCTCCTCTTTTCTTCTCTTGACTGCATGGTCTACTGCAGGGAGGGGGGGCGTTCCCTAGGCAGCCATAGACTCGTTAGCTATAATATGTTTCCGTAAGGAACAACAAAGTTTAATCACGTTGTAGAGTCCATGTTACAGCAGAAACGGACTGAACCTCACGGACGCCCGGCCATCCTGTCTTCTTCAGTCAGCTGTTCTCACCAAACACAAAAAAAACGTACAACGGTTAATATATTTTCATGACGATCTTCATCCATAATCGTCCGCTACACAGAGAAACTGTGTCAGTAGGACAGAATAGTCTGGCAGGCAACCGCGCCTAAGTGATATCCCACACAACCAACCCCAGACAGGCCCTGCCCGCTCCTCAGCCAATGGGAGCTGTAGCGACAGAGTAGGCAGGGCGGTAGCGTTGCTAGAGTGACCTCCCTTGAATGAGTGTGTTCGCGGAATGCTTGCAGATGAGAGTTATATAATCGTGAGGAAAGGGAGGGGGAGCGAGCGGGGGTTTGGAGAGAAAAGAGAGTGCAGAGGGGGAAGAGAGAAGGAGACACTTTTTTTTCCATTGCATGCCTGCAGCTGCCTCAGTCGCTCTGTGTATTTGAGTTATTACTTAGAGAGGACAGCAGAATTTCCCAGTTTAAAAAAACACATTTCAATTGATATTTTCCTACATGCAATGCCACAACAGCAATGCATTCAATTACAGTGTAACGTGATTTTCCTTATGTCTGCCTCTTGGGAGTCTAAAGAGCCCATGTTTTATGAATAACACACATTTGTTCTCTCTTTCTAGAGCACAAACATAACATAGACTGACAGATTGAGTAATGTTAGCATGTCACATTCATAAGTTAGTTGTTTTTGTCTCTGTTTAGTTCTGTGGCTGTGGTGAACTAATACAGCTGACCAGCTCTGTCTGTTTAAAAGGAAACGTGTTTTTCTTCTTCAAGTACTGCCCTCCATTTTAGCCTCTCATATCATATGGGCCCCGTGTATGTGAAGGGAGAGAGTGGGAGAGTGTGTTTGAGGGGACTGAGGTTTCTGACACATGACTCTGTCTATTTCTGTCTCTTTCACTTCACTGGGTCCACAGTCAGACAGACAACTTTTAGAGACACTCGGCCAAGTTCAGGTGCAAAACATTTCAGTCAAATCATCCGCCCGCTCCTTTTATGTTTACTTTGAGCTGTACTATTCTCTTTGCTGGATGAATCTGTCTGGGGTGCAACTGTATTTGTATGAAATGTGGCACATACAGGTAACTGCCAAAATAAAGGAACCAGTGAGTCCGGTTACATGCACACAATAATGCGATTATTGCATATAGTCAGATTAATATAATAGTTCAATTAAAACATTTACATGCTTTGCAAGAAGAAGGATTTCTCTAATAATCCCGTTTACATGGACACATCTGAAATCAGGCTACCCGATGACACTGATAAATGCAGGAAATCAGCAATGAAAATAAAGGTTCTACTACAGCGACCATGTTATTTTCGGGAAGCGTACTTGATTCTGAGCTGGGACATGTACAGTTTGTCTGTGAAAACGACTTCTAAGACACATACGTTCAGTTGTTCCGAACTCAGTCCATTCACGCTAATGAGGGAGGCTCGCTTGGCTGGTGCTGGCACGTACGCAGATCAAATACACCGCTGGGACGCCGGTTGAAGGCGTTTACATTTATATGTCCTAATAATTCAAAAGATTGCTCAGGAAACCAGGTGTTTTAATCGGTGTATGCTTACTTCGATTTTGACCTTAAGCAGATTTATGATAAGCAGTGTAAGGTGTTTACATGACTATTGCATAATCTGCCTACTGCCATATTCAGGTTAATATTGAATTGTTACTGTGCTTGTAAACTTTTTTAATTTTTTTTTTAATTGCACCTTTATTTAACCAGGTAGGCTAGTTGAGAACAACTGCGACCTGGCCAAGATAAAGCAAAGCAGTGCGACACAAACAACAACACAGTGTTACACATGGAATAAACAATGGAATGGAATACAGTCAATAAAACAATAGAAAAAGTATGTATACAGTGTGTGCAAATGAGGTAGGATAAGGAAGGTAAGGCAATAAATAGGCCATAGTGGCAAAATAATTACAATATAGCAATTAAACACTGGTGTGATAGATGTGCAGAAGATGAATGTGCAAGTAGAGATACTGGGGTGCAAAGGAGCAAAATAAATTGACAGCAGTATGGGGATGAGGTAGTTGGATGGGCTATTTACAGATTGGCTGTGTACAGTTGCAGTGATCTGTGAGCTGCTCTGACAGCTGGTGCTTAAAGTTTAAAGTTAGTGAGATATGAGTCTACAGCTTCAGTTATTTTTGCAGTTCATTCCAGTCATTGGCAGCAGAGAACTGGAAGGAAAGGCAGCCAAAGCAGGAATTGGCTTTGGGGGTGACGAGTGAAATATACCTGCTGGAGCACGTGCTATGGGTGGGTGCTGCTATGATGACCAGTGAGCTGAGACAAGGTGGGGCTTTACCTAGTAAATACTTTTAGATGACCAGGAGCCAGTGGGTTTGGCAACGAATATGAAGCGAGGTTAAACGTACGCCGTAACACCAACAATAAATGTCTTAATATGGCATTGGGCCACCAGAAGCCGCCAGAACAGCTTCAATGCGCCTTGGCATAGATTCTACAAGTTTCTGAAACTCTATTGGAGGAACGCAATACCATTTTCCCATGAGAAATGTGATCATTTGGTGTTTTGTTGATGGTGGTTGAAAACGCCGTCTCAGGCACCCCTTGGGTTCATATATGGTGACTGAGACACACATACACCCTTTAAACCACCTATGCCCCTTTAAAAACCCTCTTTCAAAGTCACTGAGATCTCTTCTAGCCATGGTAGCCAAAATAATGGGCAACTCTGCATTTTATTCGTGACCCCCATTTGCCTGAGTGTTTCCTTTATTTTGGCAGTTACCTAGAGTAGATGCGCCATGATTTCAAGTCAATATTTTCCCATTTGAATGCCTTTGTCTGCTGTTGCTACACTGAGAGCATACAAGGCAGAGCCAAACTGACAGCCTGCCTTACACTTTCACCAACTCGTCCTTCACACTGTGCTAACCACAGCCACATGCCAGGTGGAAACCTGTTACCCGGTTGCAAACGCCAATATTCATCTGACTCGAAGCCAATGCTAGCCTTGCAGAGTGTCTATAATGTATGTGTGAACGTTTGCAACACCTTATGCAATCACATGTGGTTTTGATACAAGCTCTTCTTGGCCGTGCCCCAAGAGAGATTGGCCTCAGCGGGGGTGTTATTCAATAGTGAGAGGGGTGTGTGTGTAGGCTGTATCAGTCGAATTTCCTGTCCTTATTTTGAGATCTACTAGCTGTAGACTTGGCAGGGAATTATTATTTTTCTGCATTCTCATTAGGTTTTGATACAGGTTTGATAACTCACTTGATGGCTTAATATTCATAGCTTTTTTCAATATGTACTCTCTCTCTCTCTCTCTCTCTCTCTCTGTGTGTGTCTCTCTCTCGCTCTGTGTGTCTCTGCAGCTCAAATAGAAGTAATACCCTGCAAGATCTGTGGGGACAAGTCCTCAGGAATCCACTATGGAGTTATTACCTGTGAAGGCTGCAAGGTGAGCAAGTACTAGAGTTTTTCCACTTCACCACGTCACAAAATAGGTAATGGGAGACTGACTGTCTTAACAATGTAAAACCAAGACGAGCTGCAATAGAAAATATCCTTTGTTGTCGTCGGTGATTTAATACATCCATGCTATAACATCTAGGTTTATGATACTGGAATTATATACATTATGTAATAATTTGACTCATTCCATTGTGTTTCTTTGTGTAGGGGTTCTTCCGCCGCAGCCAGCAGAACAATGCCATGTATTCGTGTTCCCGCCAGAGGAACTGTCTTATTGACCGAACCAACCGCAACCGCTGCCAACACTGCAGACTGCAGAAGTGTCTGGTGTTAGGCATGAGCCGGGACGGTGAGTCTCTAACTCTCACACACACACACACACACACACACACACACACACACACACACACACACACACACACACGTGCAAGTATTCTAACCCAGAGGATAACTCATGACAGCATTGTACAAGTTATTTCCAATCCACACAGACATTGACTTATATTCTTCCCCGTCGCTTGTCTCCATCCAGCGGTGAAGTTTGGCCGTATGTCTAAGAAGCAGCGCGACAGCCTGTACGCTGAGGTCCAGAAGCACCAGAAAAACCAGGAGTGTCTGAACCAGGGTCTGTCACTGTCCAGGGAAGACGTGGCTGGGGGAGAAAGCAAGGGGGAGAGGCACGGGGATCTCAGTCGCTCCTACAGCAGCGGGGGCTCCAGCTCCACCCTGAGTGACCTGGATGACATCGCAGCGCTCCCCAAACTGTTTGACCTCCCCTTGACCCCACAGGAGGCCCACGAGTACTGCAGCCTGGAGCTGCAAGAAGACCACGGCGGAAGCACTGGGAACACCTCCAATTCTTCATCACCATCATCATCCTCGCCCATTTCGTCCAATCAGAATTCTCCCCAGCAAAATCTACTGGATGTCACCGACGCCAATGGTATCAAACACGAGTACCAGATGTTGTCGCACACACACGCGCTCCTGGCACACACACACGCCACACTGCTAGAGACACTGCCTGATGACTGCACTCTTATGGATATAGGTAAGAAATCTATTACTATTGCTATAACTAACATAACCAACTAAGTTTCCCAGTATCAAGTAAACATGTTGTCTGTGGTGGTCTTGTATTCGTAAGTGTGCCTGTGTTGTTTCAGAGCGTATCACCCAGAGTGTGGTCAAGTCCCACTTGGAGACAAGTCAGTACAGCTCTGACGACCTGAAGAGGCTGACATACAATCGGATGCAGTACTCACCTGAGGAGACTCGCAACTTCCAGTGCGAGGTGAATACACACACTCACACTCACACACATTGCACTCACCATCACAATACCTAGTATAATATTGCATTATCGTCGTATTAAATGATCATTTCTCTCTTTCTCGCAGTCTGCAGAGTCTGTGTGGCAGCAATGTGCCCACCACATCACCAATTCCATCCAGTACGTGGTGGAGTTTGCCAAACGCATTACAGGCTTCATGGACCTGTGTCAGAATGACCAGATTATTCTGCTCAAAGCAGGTCAGTACCTATATATATATATACAAACTAGACTGACTGCTCCAATCACTTCAGTTCTTACAGGACATACATAGACACACTGATACGCAAAAGCAGGTGGGCATGTTTATAAAGATAATTCTTTCTGTGTGACATGCACACTCTCTCTTACACACACACTTACATATGCAAACAGTATACCATAGCACCACGTGAACATTTCTGTAATGTGAGTGAAGAAATGGTGTAAATGCTTTATCTTGCTAACTTTGGCTCTTGTACTTCTTTTCTCCAACCTTCTTCCTTTTGTGCTCGTTTTATTTGTATTGGTTTGTTTTTTTACAAAACACACATCACTGCTCTGACCATTTAACCATCTCTGGAACCTACATTTCTGTATATCATTTATCATTATATCTGCAACACACAAACACATTTATTTTACAATGCTCCATATTATACCATTTGTAAATGTTTGAAACCCCTTTTGACAAATCCATCCTACGCTGCTGATTTTCGAAATGTTCAAACGCCTTACATCTGCTGTCCTCCAATCTGAAATATTTACTTTTCATTGTGTGTTTGTGCATGTTGGAGCATTTTCCGTCTTCTCTGTGGCTCTCTGTGGTTACCATTGCAGGCTGTCTGGAGGTGCTGTTGATTAGGATGTGCAGGGCATTTAACGCCACCACCAACACCATGTTCTTTGATGGCAAATTTGCCTCCGCTCAGCTCTTCAAAGCCCTCGGTAAGTGTCTTTATAAATAGGCTACTCTTTCTGCGATACAGTATAATGTATAGGGTTTTCCTAGCCACCGTGCTTCTACATCTGCATTGCTTTCTGTTTGGGGTTTTAGGCTGGGTTTCTGTATAGCACTTTGTGATGTATCTGCTGATGTAAAAAGGGCTTTATAAATAACATTTGATTGAAATTTGATTGATACTGTTAGCTACTGCAAATTAGCCTGATCAAAAACCAGCCTGACCGCTGATCTTTATGTAAGCTCGCGATATTGGGATAGTAGGTGAGGCTAACTCGTACAATTCAATCAAAGCTCAACATGGTGTCTGGATATCTAATATTGTGACATTTCTCTGCAGGTTGCGATGACCTGGTCAGTGCCGTGTTTGACCTGGCCAAAGGGCTCTCCCGCCTGCAGCTGACCGATGAGGAGATGGCTCTGTTCAGCGCCGCTGTCCTTCTGTCCCCAGACCGACCATGGTTAGCCGACAGCCAGAAGGTCCAGAAGCTACAGGCGAAGGTCTACCTGGCTCTGCAACACAGTCTGCACATGAGCGGAGCTGCCGACGAGAAGCTAGACCAGGTCAGGCCTAGCACACTCCACAGCACCATAACAACAATACCCCACAGTCTCTAGCCATGCCCCAGTTGTCATTAGCTGAGATCCACCATATTGGAGTTACTGGTATAGCATATGTCTCCTCTCCAAGAACTTTATGATACGATCCTCTCCAGAATATCCCAAACAGCCGCATATGCACATTTTATAGGGCCTTATGGCCTGAACAATCTTGTGCTGTAGACATGCTGACATTCTTTAAATCGAACAAAGGCAGTTAACCAGTCTAGTGCTGTAGACCGGATCTATCCCATTTTAGCTTAGCTTAAGTACATACACATTTCATGCATTCTCCAGATTTTTCCCTTTCCATCACACCAAGTCCACAAATATTGATTGTGTTTTCCTGACTGATCCTGGTGTGTCCCCTCTGTAGATGGTATCCAAGCTGCCGATAATGAAGTCCATCTGTAATCTCCACATCGACAAGCTGGAGTTCTTTCGTCTGGTCCACCCCGAGACCGCATACAGCTTCCCACCACTCTACCGGGAAGTGTTTGGGAGTGAGATCTCTCTCCCCGACTCTACAAACAACTCCTAGAGAGAAAGATGGAGTGAATGTGTTAGAGAGAAATAAGTATGGAGGTAGGGAAGTGAAAGGAGAGAATGAATAAGTGAGGGATATAAATAGTGACCTCAGAAATAACCAGCTGTTAACGAGACAATCCAGGACTTAAAATACTCAGTCTCCCAGCATCCTGTTGTGTTAGTCCACCACTATCCCAGCAGGCCATACACCTTACACTACAGACTTCACCTTCATGGTCCTTTTGTACCGTAGCACTTTGGACAAACTAATGGGCGATATGCATATTCTACAGTATGCACATAGATCATTTAGCATTAGAACTAGAGGTCGACCGATTATGATTTTTCAATGCCGATACCGATTATTGGAGGACAAAAAAAGCCGATACCGATTAATCGGCCGTTTAATAAAAAAAAAAAAGTTTTTTAAATACATATATATATCATACACACACACACATTTTTGTAATAATGACAATTGCAACAATACTGAATGAACAATGAACACTTTTATTTTAACTTAATATAATACATAAATACACACACAGCTCTGAAGTGACAATGATACTGAAGAGTCTGCTTAGGAGACAAATACTCTCAACTGTTTGAATAAAAATAGAGTTTAAGTTACCTGTGATGAATGTTGAAAACAAAAACTTTAATTTCTATATGCAGGAAATCCTATTTTAATAATGGGCATGGTAAGAATTGACAACCAAAGTGCGAGTCATAATTCCCATGACACTTAGCAAAATCTGAAAAGCGGTTCCTTCATTTATTCCATAGGATATTTTTAGATTCACTTAAAATAAGGTCTGTGTTTCGTGTAGGCTTGCATCACCGTGCCAATTTTATAACTGTGTAGATATCCATAGGACAAGGTAACTCTGATCAATATTGGCTAAATATAAGCGAAGATTTAAAAGAAATTGTAGAGTGGATTTATGAAAATATGTTGACAAACGTTACCATATCCTAGTGAGATTTACACGGGTATCAAAACGTCGAGGCGGTTTAAACCTGCACGAAACACAGACCTTATTTGAAGTAGATCAAGACATTCTCTATGGAAGACATGAACGGTAAAATAACGAAGGAACCCCTTTCAAATTCAGCCGCAAGTTATTACAGGAATTATAACGCGTCGACTATTTCTCTCTAAACCATATACCTTTGACTAATCCGGAAACTATCACCTCGAAAACAAAACGTTTATTCCGTTCCGTATTTTATCTAACGGGTGGCATCCATGAGTCTAAATATTCCTGTTACACTGCACAACCTTCAATGTTGTCATAATTATGTAAAGTTCTGGCAAATTAGTTCGCAAAGAGCCAGGCGGCCCAAACTGTTGCATATACCCTGACTCTGCGTGCAATGAACGCAAGAGAAATGACACAAATTCACCTGGTTAATATTGCCTGTTAACCTGGATTTCTTTTAGCTAAATATGCAGGTTTAAAAATATATACTTGTGTATTGATTTTAAGAAAGGCATTGATGTTTATGGTTAAGTACACATTGGAGCAATGACAGTCATTGATTGATTGTTTTTTATAAGATAAGTTTAATGCTAGCTAGCAACTTACCTTAGCTTACTGCATTCGCTAACAGGCAGGCTCCTCGTGGAGTGCAATGTAATCAATGCAAGATTAGATCCCCCGAGCTGACAATGTTAAAAATCTGTGGTTCTGCCTCGTTCCTAGGCCGTCATTGAAAATAAGAATGTGTTCTTAACTGACTTGCCTAGTTAAATAAAGATTAAATAAAAAGGTGTAAAAAATAAAATTAAAATATATATATATTTTTTTTAATCGGCGCCCAAAAATACCGATTTCCGATTGTTATGAAAACTTGAAATCAGGACCGAATTAAATCGGCCATTCCGATTAATCGGTCGACCTCTAATTAGAACATCATTTTTTCAATGCTCCCCAACCCTGTCATGAATGTACCTCACTGACAAGCACCAATGCACCAGCTAGAGCCCCACACCAAATGTAAATACTAACATTCTGCTTCAATTCAACTGTTCAATTTAGAATCATTGTAATTCTTTGGTTCTACTCAACATACCCAGGGTTCATTCATTTGTAGTCCCACAGACAGTTCTTGGCGGTACCATATACAGTTGAAGTCGGAAGTTTACATACACTTAGGTTGGAGTCATTAAAACTCGTTTTTCAACCACTCCACAAAATTCTTGTTAACAAACTATAGTTTTGGCAAGTCGGTTAGAACATCTACTTTGTGCATGACACAAGTAATTTTTCCAACAATTGTTTACAGACAGATTATTTCACTTATAATTCACTGTATCACAATTCCAGTGGGTCAGAAGTTTACATACACTATGTTGACTGTGCCTTTAAACAGCTTGGAAAATTCCAGAAAATGATGTCATGGCTTTAGAAGCTTCGGATAGGCTAATTGACATCATGTGAGTCAATTGGAGGTGTACCTGTGGATGTATTTCAAGGCCTACCTTCAAACTCAGTGCCTCTTTGCTTGACATCATGGGAAAATCAAAAGAAATCAGCCAAGACCTCAGAAATAAAACTGTAGACCTTCACAAGTCTAGTTCATCTTTGGGAGCAATTTCCAAATGCCTGAAGGTACCACGTTCATCTGTACAAACAATAGTATGCAAGTATAAACACCATGGGACCATGCAGCCATCATACCGTTCAGGAAGGAGGCACGTTCTGTCTCCTAGAGATGAACGTACTTTGGTGCGAAAAGGGCAAATCAGTCCCAGAACAACAGCAAAAGGACCTTGTGAAGATGCTGGAGGAAACGGATACAAAAGTGTCTATATCAACAGTAAAATAAGTCCTATATCGACATAACCTGAAAGTCTGCTCAGCAAGGAAGAAGCCACTGCTCCAAAACCGCCATAGAAAAGCCAGACTACAGGTTTGTAACTGCACATTGGGACAAAGATTGTACTTTTAGGAGAAATGTCCTCTGGTCTGATGAAAGAAAAATAGAACTGTTTGGCCATAATGACCATCGTTATGTTTGGGGGAGGCTTGCAAGCTGAAGAACACCATCCCAAACGTGAAGCACGGGTGTGGCAGCATCATGTTGTGGGGGTGCTTTGCTGCAGGAGGGACTGGTGCACTTCACAAAATAGATGGCATCATGAGGTAGGAAAATTATGTGGATATATTGAAGCAACATCTCAAGACATCAGTCAGGAAGTTAAAGCTTGGTCGCAAATGGGTCTTCCAAATGGACAATAACCCCAAGCATACTTCCAAAGTTGTGGCAAAATGGCTTGACTTCAATCCTATAGAAAATGTGTAGGCAGAACTGAAAAAGCGTGTGTGAGCATGGAGGCCTACAAACCTGACTCAGTTACACCAGCTCTGTCAGGAGGAATGGGCCAAAATTCACCCAACTTATTGTGGGAAGCTTGTGGAAGGCTACCCAAAACGTTTGACCTAAGTTAAACAATTTAAAGGCAATGCTACCAAATACTAATTGAGTGTATGTAAAGTTCTGACCCACTGGGAATGTGGTGAAAGAAATAAAAGCAGAAATAAATCATTCTCTCAACTATTATTCTGACATTTCACATTCTTAAAATAAAGTGGTGATCCTAACTGACCTAAGACAGGGAATTTTTACTAGGATTAAATGTCAGGAATTGTGAAAAACTGAGTTTAAATCTATTTGGCTCAGGTGTATGTAAACTTCCGACTTCAACTGTATGTAGGCTACATATACAGTACCAGTCAAAAGTTTGGACACACCTACTCATTCAAGGGTTTTTCTTTATTTCTACTATTTTCTACATTGTAAAATAATAGTGAAGACATCAAAACTATGAAATAACACATATGGAATCCATGTGGTAACCAAAAAAGTGTTAAACATATCAAAATATATTTTAGATTCTTCAAAGTAGATGACAGCTTTGCACACTCTTGGCATTCTCTCAACCAGCTTCATGAGGTGGTCACCTGTAATGCATTTCAACTAACAGTTGTGCCTTGTTAAAAGTTAATTTGTGGAATTTCTTTCCTTAATGCGTTTGAGCCAATCAGTTGTGTTGTGACAAGGTAGGGTTGGTATACAGAAGATAGCCCAGTTTGGTAAAAGACCAAGTCCATATTATGGCAAGAACAGCTCAAATAAGCAAAGAGAAATGACAGTCCATCATTACTTTAAGACAAAGGTCACTCAATACGGAAAATTTCAAGAACTTTGAAAGTTTCTTCAAGTGATGTTGCAAAAACCATCAAGCGCTATGATGAAACTAGCTCTCAGGCTGCGTGAATCAGGCCTTCATGGTGGAATTGCTGGAAAGAAACCACCACTAAAGGACATGAATAAGAATAAGAGTCTTGCTTGGACCAAGAAACATGAGCAATGGACATTCGACTGGTGGAAATCTGTCCTTTGGTATGAAGAGTACAAATTTGCGTTTTTTTTTTGTTCCAACCGTTGTCTTTGTGACGCAGAGTAGGTGAATGGATGATCTCTGCATGTGTGGTTCTCACTGTGAAGCATGGAGGAGGACGTGTGATGGTGTCGGGGTGCTTTGCTGGTGACACTGTCAGTGATTTATTTAGAATTCAAGGCACTCTTAACCAGCATGGCTACCAGAGCCTTCTGCAGCGATACGCCATCCCATCTGGTTTGCGCTTAGTGGGACTATCATTTGTTTTTCAACAGGACAATTACCCAACAAGCTGTGTAAGGTCTATTTGACCAAGAAGGAGAGTGATGAGTGCTACATCAGATGACCTCCACAATCACCCGACCTCAAACCAATTGAGATGGTTTGTGATGAGTTGGACCGCAGAGTGAAGGAAAAGCAGCCAACAAGTACTCAGCGTATGTTGGAACTCCTTAAAGACTGTTGGAAAAGCATTCCTCATGAAGCTGATTGAGAGAATGCCAAGAGTGTGCAAAGCTGTCATCAAGGCAAAGGGTGGCGACTTTGAAGAATCTAAAATATATTTTGATTTGTTTAACACTTATTTGGTTACTACATGATTCCATATGTGTTATTTCATAGTTTTGATGTCTTCACTATTATTCTACAATGTATAAAATAGTAAAAATAAAGAAGAACCCTTGAATGAGTAGGTGTCCAAACTTTTGACTGGTACTGTATCTTGTGCAGGTATGTACTCACCAATTTTCACCAAGGGACCAATTTTATGAGTCAGTTATTTATCTGTTAAATATAAGAAGATATAAACCGGTATGACATGCCACACTACTTGGTGCTGATCATTGTCTGCCAGTAGGTTAATAAGAAACTCACAGAATGGTTACACACACACAGACATAGGCACATGTTCTGACAGTGTTTGGTGCTGCCCTTTGTAGGCTTTTAAAATGCAATGAGAAACCTCAGTCCCAAACCCCCTTCCCTTGTTAATGCCACTTAGAGACAAGAAGAAAAGAAATGATCTTTTAATTTATATACACATTCATAAATAAATATTTTAATTAAGAATGTATATAGATAAATGTGTGTATGTGTATATATATATATATTTAGAGAGCAAAGAGGGTGTGAGATGGAGAGAGGGAGATGAGCGGAGAGAAAGAAAAAGGGATAATGGACTCCGAGTGATCTCAAAAAAAGCACTCTTAGAAAATTATTTTTTTCCTGGACTGTTTTCCTCTCACTGGTTTCCACGGCAACACCCACCCCCATTGCAACCCAATGGGGTGATGTACTGTATGTCATGTGACCAATGGGGAGGAGGCAGAACACTCTTTGCCTAGTGGATACTCCCGGGGTAGGCAGTCCAATCACACAAAGGCAAAGGAGGAGACACGTTCTTGGGCCAGTATCTGAACTGTACAGACTATGGCCCAACATTGTCAATGACCCAATATTGACGGAAACGTTGGACCCTTGCCTCAGGAGACCGCTGAAATAAGTATTGAGGAGAAGAGTTTCTCTGTGAGAGTACCTAACCAGTAACAGCCAGCCAATAGGAATAGGCTCCCCTTCACTCATAGTTTTTCTTTGGGTTACAATTAAGTGTGTATGTGTCATAAGCTTTCTTTGCTGGTTGGATCAACTGTATTATTTTTGTACATTGATGTTCCTGTGTCCTCCACTCACTGTATGTCAAAGATATTTCCTATCCAGTGTCCCACTGGGTGGGCACAAGTCTAATGATGGACTGAGCTACCAGCTACCCCTGAGTTAGGCATTGAAGTTAATTAGGTTTAGGATTCAGACAGAGCATCACTTACCCCTTTGAAGAGTATGGACGGACAGCATATCCTGATTCTAATTCAGTCCTTATTGAACTTATTGAACTGTAATGTTCCGGTACAGAATATTGAGAATACGGTTCTAAGAACTCACTCCAGAAAGGGTTCAGAGTGACTCAGGGAGCTAGCTGAGTTCAGTCTGGGTCCTCTCACCAGTGTCTTCTACTAGCCTTGTATTCTTCTCACCTCGCACCTAAGACAAGACCCATAACCTTGATCATTGTGTACGTAAGCTCTATTTTTGTGAATGGTACTCAGTGTCAAATATCTTTTCTCTTTATTCTCAATATTATAAAACAATCTGAATTTTAAAAGACAGAATCAAGAAAATAAAAATAGAATTTAAAAAATATTTTGTTCTTGTGATTTAATGTTACCTTGGTTGTGATTTTGATTTCTCTGTTGATCTTTGATTATTTTATTTTTTATGTCATAACTGACTTTACAAGACAAAAAAGTGATCTATTTTTTTAAGAACCTAGGGAAATTCAAAAAAATCAATAACATTTCTGTCTTCCCCCCAAAATGTACAAGAGGTATTTTGTTAGTTAAAGAGTAAACGAGTCAATCAGCTCGATATATATTGTACATTGGGTTACATTACATGTGCTTTAAAGAATGTAATAAAAGTATTTCTTTTGAATCAGTGAAGTCTGTCTTTTAAAAATGTCAATTCCCTCATCACAAACCTGGTTTATTCACTTTTTTTTAAAACTTTTTTTAATACCACTTACATCATGTAATGAAGTGGTAATAGTATGGCAACAAGTTCACAATGGAAACATTATTTGCCTAGATGTCCCTTAATTTCAGTATAATCATATTCTTGTTTTCAGGGTAATACACAATATACTTGTATGTGCTATAGTATAGAGGGGGTAACAAAAATAATATCTGAAATGACTAGATAGGTGTGAATATTATCGTGATGGCTCCCCCTAGCCTTCCAACAAGCTAAGTAGAGCGTCTGCCATATTGCTGTCACTGATCCTGATCTGTGAACACTGAAGTTGTAAGAACTTAAAGGGCTAGGGATCAAAATGGGCCTATGTATAACACATTAGCCTGGTCCCAGATCTGTGCTTTTGCCTACTCCGTTGTCATTGTTTGGCATGACAATTCATTAAGAAGTTGGCAAGAGAGCAGAAACAACACCACATCGCATTCCAAACTGCAGAGTGGGACCTGGGCCCTGTTTCAGAAAGCATGTTTAACAAACTGAGTTTAAACCTGAACTCTGGGTTGACTAACTCTGAGCTGTCAAACTCAGAGGGGTTTCGGTTTCAGAACAGGTGATAACAATTAGTTCACTAAACCCGCTTTCTGAAATAGGGCCCTGGATCATTCAGGATGTCATTGTAAAATGTTCAGATACAAATATATTGCACTGAACAGACATGATTACCTGCATGTAGAAAATGTATTGGCCAACTGACATCAGCAACATTTTTTTATATATAATATGCAGCAGTGTGAATATTGCACCCCTCTGAATAAGGCACAAATGTTGCCAAAAACATTCACCCCTTGACACTGGGAAAGGAAAGTGAGCAGACTGAGATGCATCCATTGTCCTCAGTAGAGCTGTCACATCTACGGCCCACAGCTAGTCCCTTCACCAATATCTCCTTTCCTTTACCTGTACGGGGGATTGGGTGAAGGTGAAAGAAGATTCCAAGTGGCATCCACCTTTTATTGTAGCAACCGCCTGTCCTCTCACAGATCAGCAAAGAAGATAGCTAACTCCTAACTCCTCTTGACGTCAGTCTGGAATGGGTCTTTGATGTTGTTGGCACAAGGCCTAGATTAATTAAGGTGCTTTTACTGGTTGTCTCTCCTCTGTCTTTCTCACTCAAAACCATACACACCCCCCTACAATTACAACGGTTAGATTTTCAAATGCAAACAATGAGGTCTCAAACCCCGAGAAAAAAACCCCATTTGAGACAACCAATCAAACCCGTCGCACAATTTCTAAACTAATATTGCATTAACACAGATTAGGCCTAGTCCTGGACTAAAAATACAATTTCGGTAGATATTTTCCATTGTCATTTTCCATTGAGTGAATGCTCATAACACCTATAAACACATAAACCATGGTTCCAATGGTTTTTCCGACATTCATTTTTCACATCGTGAATATTACAAAAAAGTTTACCTTAGCGTGACATTTTTGATAGTCATGTAATTATCTCTTTGTCAAGGTGAGTTTTATCAACATATTCGCCTCAATTTACTTGCAAAAATGTGCAATGCAATTATTGCTAAAAGTTGCCTTGTCCAAAGAGATTTGCGAAGTTAAAACATCACACCAGGGTAAACCTACATGAAACATGAGACCTTATATGATGAGACTTTATAACATGAGACCTTATATGAAGTGGCTGTTTGCAAAATCCCAGATGGAAAAATGAATGGTGAAAAAACGATTGGAACCATTTCCGGGTTCTTTGACTCATACTGTGCATGCTCTACAAATTCAGAACTAGGTTTAGCCTAATCCGTGTCTGGAAAACTAGTTAGATGTGTTCAAAAACAGAAGGGCTGTCATCATTATGCCATGTAGTGGCACTGGGTTTACACCATTCCAACACAGAAACGTTTATTTGTAACATACTTAATTAAAAACATTTTGTAAGGAAAACTATTTAACTCATATTGTAAGTAAATATAGGTCATATTTCATATACATCTGGGAACAATGGACAGTTACTTTAATCCCCTTGGGCAATAGTGGGAGTTGCAAAATCGTCATCTAGCCACAGATTTTACTACTCCTTACAGGAAGTATGGTTGCCAGGCAAGTTCCACTCACCAAGGCATAAAGTAAACCAGCTGGAAGACGTGTATGGTCAAAGCAGCAGAGAAACTTCAGCGAGCTATTCCTAAAATCTAACTTTCAGCATTTATTTTGAAGCAGCTTGCACGTAAAGAAATAAACTAATATCCTGCTGCAAAAATGTCTGTCGCAGGCTTCAAGAAACAATTTTATAAAGCCAGCCAGGTCAGTGAACAACAACTTTTTACTTCGGCTAACGTTAGCTTGCTAGCGGTAGCTTTACTTCTGCAAAAGCTATTAATGTCAATTTTTACGAGGAAATATGACACATGTTTTTATCTAAATTACTCAACTTTTAATTTAGTCTAATGGATAACTTCAGTGGACGGGTAAAGTCCTCGCAAAGTTAAATCGGCATAGCGGGGGTGAGTTGGGAATGTTAGTTAGCTACTGTTAGCAGATAGCTAGATGTCAGTTCAGCACGGTTTAGAAACTCTTGACTGTGCAGTTACTTTGTTGCGTCGTTATGCAATTGACACAATGTTTACATTTACTTCGGCTAGCTCACTACAATGTTTCAATTTGCCATAAAAACACGTTTGAAAACAGCGCCATTGCAGTGATGTCATTATATATGTTTGCATAGCTAGCTAAATTAGCTAGTGAGTTTCGTATCAGAATGTTGACTTGACTCACGTGAAATACTCCCTCCCCCAAATACTCCCCCCCCCCTGCTGAGTTCAGCAGAAAAATTCAGCCACTCTCTCCTGACATTCATCCTGGCCTGAGTTTACGGCCAGATTTCCATTGGAGGGATGGGTAAAGCAGGGTAGACTAGAGGTGAGTTAAACTAGCTGTGTGAGTGAGCAAGACATTCAACCTTTTTATCTGAGCTCAACCAACAAATGTGTGTCAGGATGATGTCATGGACATTTTATCACAATAGCTAAATATATTGGTAAAACTACAGATATTTATCTGTAGCCTGCATTGCCATATCAATTGTCATGACTACAGAGAATGCACCTCTGACTGAAGTTACCATCATGTGCCCGTTTGTAGGGAGGGATGGAGGGAAGTGTAGTGTTTCTGGATGGAGATGGACATTCCATTCCTTCCAAACCCACCACACTGTTATTCTCTCTACAAACTATTCCCTTCCCCCTCTACCATTCCCTTCATCTGTCCATCTCCATGAGAAATTATCTTGTAGTTGGAGTGATAGTGCTAATTTGCATAAGGGGATGATTGGTAACCATGATTGACTCCGTGGGTCTACCAGCCATAACAGGTGAATTCCTCACTCACGCGCTATGAGTAGCACGGTCTCTACTTGCCAGATACAAACATGCTTATTACCCTTTTGTGGAATTTATTGCATGATGTAGTTGTCACACTAACAGTAGCGCTTATCTAATAATACGTTTGTTATTGAACGGATATTAAACGCATTGTAGCCTTTGCCGATACGAACAGAACCTGCATTTGGCATCAAGGGAAATAACTACAGAACAGTTTGTATAGTCCTAAGGAAGTCATCCGACAGCTTTGAGAGAGAGAAACTGTTGAAATGGGCCTATTAGGTTTTTGTAAATACACTTGATGCCCTCCATAAATACTGCTGTAACACAATGTGTTGTGTGTGTGTGTGTGTGTGTGTGTGTGTGAGTGAACTGGAATGGCCTCTGACTGTACCACTCACCTCTAGAGCATATCCTAGTCTCAGACAATTTATTTTGCATAGGCGCCCATTAGGCTGGGCCTAGTCACACTCAAACCCCTCTCATTAAATGTCCCATGAGTGTGCAGAGACTCAGACGTACCCTTATTATAAGGTCATCTGCTATGTTATAGGGGCCTGTTTTGGAAATACGAGTGCAGTCTGTTGTAGTGTTGTCACGATTAAGGTTGGGTGATATTTGGGAGACCTCTTCTATGATATTCTGCTCCAAATTTCACAATATCCAATATAACTGTTTTGCCACGTTAATGACAATGTTTCCAGACGGCAATTGTTGTGCTCATTTACAATATTATAGTCGTATTCACATGGTGAAAAAATAAGGCTTTGTTGTGACATGACTATCATTAATGTGATGATTGCTATTCATTGAATAATTACCTACTACGTTTAATTATTACTCAATTAAATTAACCATGTAACAGTTAACTCATTAGGAATTTGGGGCACCACGGGAAAAGTTAATTTAATGAGTTACCGTTTCTCAAATTAACTCAAGAATATATCGATATCATACCAGTCATCAATCAATAATTTCCTCATATCACTCGTTCTGAATGTTGTTGACTTTGTAAATCTGGACAAACCCTAACTTAAGTGATGAATCAGCTAAATGAATTTGCTTAATTATTTATTTACAAACTAAATAATCACACACAAATACATAAACGCACACACACGGTATAGGTTATTGATTACTAACATAATGCAATGAAAAAAGTCCCTAGTGGACTAACCCGATATGATGGCTTGTTACACAATTGAAAGGGGGTGGGGAAAGAAAGAACGGGAGAGACAGAGTGGACTTATCGTACATACATTTGGAAACTACGTTCACCGTAAGTATGAATGTTTAGCACCCTAACAACTGCTCATTCGGATTAGAAATGCAACATATACTTACTCGTAGATGTCCTTCTCTGTCGTCTCTCTGAAACCACTCGGTCTGTTTATGGCAAGTAATTGTATGTAAGTAAGATGTAAAGTAAGATGTAAGTCTCTGGTTGTCCACCAGATGTCACAATGTTTTAGTTGTAGGCTTATTTTGTTCTGGAGTGTTCTTAGAATGGATACATCAGAGGTGTACCACACGGTGGTGAAAAGGATCTGCCTTCCCTCTCGTCTTTGGTCAATTGTCCTAGACTACTTTATATACCAGCTGCAGACTGGGAATGTTTGGTCTAGCCTTCACCTTCAGGGGTTGGCAGGTAGCCTAGTGGTTAGAGCGTTGGGCCAGTAACCAAAAGGTTGCTGGGACGAATCCCCAAGCTGACAAGGTAAAAATCTGTCGTTCTGCCCCTGAGCAAGGCAGTTAACCCACTGTTCCCTGGTAGGCTGTCATTGTAAATAAGAATTTGTTCTTGACTGACTTGCCGAGTTAAATAAAGGTTACATCGTCACTTGGTCTTTACCATTTTCTGGTCTTGTAGTTTTAATTTCAACGTGTGGACCACATTCTCTGGTCTGTATTTAAATTCTCAGCGAATCCTTTTAAGCACTCTGGCCTTGGAGGGTGTTCTGTCCTGTTGACACAATGTCTGTGCTCACATGGGCGTGGTTACTGACTGGGCCCAGGTTTAAAAGAAAAGCCATTATCTAATTTAAAGGCTACAATCACGCTTCTATCGTTTCAAAAGTATTCTTATACGTCATTTATTTTATACAACATTTAGATGCAAACCTGATAACTAGGACGTGTACACTTTCAGAGTTACCGTTATCTTGTTATACATTCTTTCTGATCATTTTAATGACATCACAAAATAGACATTTAAAGTATTCCATCCCTCATCATACCCAATGTTTGGATGTGGAAATATATTGTCCCGGTGTCTGATGTTGAAGTTTTGGCAAGAGTCTCTCTCTATACACAGCACATTCCTTTGTTCAATACTGCAGGGCAAGAGAGAGAAAGTTTACGACCAGAGTTAAGTCATAAAACCTGCCCAACTCCCCCCTTCCTCCTTGGTGGGAGAGAGGGGCGGGGGGTCTGGCTATCTGTCAGCCTTGTGCCGAGCTGATCTGGCGCCTTTGGTCCTTACTAAGGAGAGAGAGTCATGACAGCTTAGTTCATCAATTTAGATGTAATTTTCAACATATTGATACAGCCTAACTGATAAAACTGCACAGTTTTGATTAGTACATTTCAAATAGAGTATAGTCTTACACTTCACGATATATCGTCAATGTCAAATATCACGATATTCTATTTAATCATATATCGGCCCAACGCTAGTCACGATACCCAAATTTTAGTATCACTACTTAATACCAGGGGTATTCAACTCTGACCCTACGAGGTCTAGAGCCTGCTGATTGTTCAACCTGATAATTAATTGCACCCACCTGGTGTCCCAGGTCTAAATCAGTCCCTGATTAGAAGGCAGCACTGGGAGAAAAACACAGTGGAACAGGCTTTGAGGTCCAGAGTTGAGTTTGAGGGCTCTATACTATCACGATACTGCAGAAGAAGAAAATAAAATAAAAAGTGGGGAGATGGACTGATTTTCCTTTTTTGTGGGGGGAGATTTGCTCTCAATCACCTCTTTTATTTATTTGTAGAGCATACAATGCTTCTGTTTTTCCTAAGTCCACAACCATGCTGAAATCACATAGGAGACCATTTTTGAGGTTTGGTAAAAATCTAAATATTGATTTGAGTAGTTACCCTTTATTTCAAGTGCTCATGCACCTAGGGCTGTTTTTGTTTAGCAGGGTTTCTTTAGCTCACATGGAGTTTGCAAAACAAGTGCCCACTTGATTGATGCAAATAATCCTGATTCTGCCAAGTAGGTGTAGGCTAGTTTGTACTTAACTTGAAAAGGCTTTTGGGAAAGCCTTTCCATCTATTAGAAAACAGTTATCATTAGCATTCCTAATGGCTACACAAACTGGTAGACATACTCACACCGCTAACACACACACAGACGGGGGGGGGATTCCCGTGCCGTTACCTTTTCAGAAAGTTTCGGGGAATACGAATCACTGATGCATTCTGTTCATGTCTTATGATAAACTTGGGAAAATGTGTTGCTTTTGTAATTAGTTCACTATATTTAGTTGATTTCCAAACGTGAGACACGTTTGATAGAAGAACCAAAAGTAACATTCTAATACCGGACTGTTCTTAATGTTGTAGTATTGAAAAAGCGCTGAAGTATTGGTACACTGTGCAACGCTAGTCTGTTGGTGTGTTACTCACCCTGTGTCTGGTGGGGTGACTTGTTCGCTTATGGGTGTGGGCCATGGTGTGTTTTGTAAATCTTGCAACGCAGCAGTAGTGCCCAAACCGGATTCCTGGGTCGTTATTTTTGCCAGGAGAACCGATCAGGTCAACAGCCTGCCAATAAACACACACACATACACACAGTCACTTCCACACACACACTATCTCACACTCACTCGCATGCAAAACATTATGCACGTACAATACAACGTCAGTAACAGTCTGTTGGTACGCACGCGTATACAGACACTCTTGCGCTTCCTCTTCTCTCTCTGACACAGTTCAAGCTCATTTGTTAGTCACGGTCAACATGAACTTGAAATGATGTCATGTCAAATTTCAACGTCTATGACATTGAAAACCAATACGTAGTTGCTTCATTTTCTGTCACTGAACGCCATACATTAGTCTGTTCCATTTCATAATATTGACTCTACTGTCATGAGGAATTATTTTGAGTTGGCTCTTGGCAACATATGTTGTTTATATTGCTGCTCGGGTTTTAAAACTAGTAGCCTACTCGTTGCTACATCTTGAACCGCAGATCATGGAATAGGCTATGGCAGCATTAATGCACGGAGGGAGAACCTGCCAAACGGCTGGTGCTCATCACGTGAACGCACACCAGAGAGATGTGTTGAGAACATGAACAAACGCCCCAGAAATATGTTCCCACTCCCAGGCAGGCCCACCTCCAGTTCTACGTGTTATGTCATATAGCATCATGTGGATTACAGCTATCAGTAGCTGAAGCCTGGCCACTATGCATGTAATGTGACAGCATTGAGCACGTCAGGTTATGTGACTATGGTAACTGCAACAGTTATTGCACTTAAGGTGCGAGTTGTTTCACGATTCATGGCAACAACTGAAGCAGGACTGAAGCAGGACTGAAGCAGGCGTACGGTCTTTGAGAGTGTATTGCACACTGATGGGCAGGTTGATAAGGTTGATGAGTAGTTACTAGTTGATACGTTTTAATCAGTTGTGTAAAACTTTTGGAATGGAGCAAAAGCTTGCATGCACTGGGTCTCCATGACTTGGATGAAAGAACACTGCTAATGTAAAGACTGGTTGATTAACCCATCTGCTGTGTGCATGTAGGGAGATAAGTGCCCTGGGGACAGCTGCGCTGAGTCACATGGTGGAGGAATATTCAATAAGAGTCTGATTTTTACCTGCCAATCAACCAAACGCTTATGGTGCTTGTGTGTGCATGTGCACATGGGTGTGTCTGTGTGAGAACGTCTCTGTCTGTGAAAGTGTTCCTGTCTGTCGGTGACTTGTGGGGTCCACTCTGGTGACTTTTTAAAAGGACATTTTACACCGACATTAATTAAAATAAAATTACGCTGACAGCAAAAAAAAACTTTTTTTTTTTTTTTAAACGCTTTTTTTAAAAATGTTTTGTTGGGGGGGGTTACAGGTACATTATCCATTTAAATGTTAACGTTTGTAAGACATGTACCCGTAGGCTGCCACTCAAAAGAGAGAAAAGAAAATGGCAAGAAATACATAAAGGAATAATGAATTCAGTATGGAATAAAACCTAAAAACAAAGTGGTCATCTGTGTGCTCGTCGTCCTCACCAGGGTCTTGACCGGACTGCAGTTCGGAGTCGTAACTGACTTCAGTGGGCCAATGCTCACCCTCGATGGCCACGGGCACACTGGACAAGTGTGCTCTTCACTGATGAATCCCGGTTTCAACTGTACCGGGCAGATGGCAGACAGCGTGTATGGCTCGTGTGAGCGAGCGGTTTACTGATGTCAATGTTGTAAACAGTGCCCCATGGTGGAGTTATGGTATGGGCAGGCATATGCTACAGAAAACGAACACAATTGCATTTTATCAATGGCAATTTGAATGTACAGAGATACCATGATGAGATCCTGAGGCCCATTGTCGTGCCGTTCGTCCACCGCCATCACCTCATGTTTCAGCATACAATTCCTGGAAACTGAAAATGGCCCAGTTCTTCCATGGCCTGGATACTCACCAGACATGTCACCCATTTGAGCATGTTTGGGATGCTCTGGAGCGACGTGTACGACAGCGTGTTCCAGTTTCTGCCAATGTCCAGCAACTTTGCACAGCCATTTGAAGAGGAGTGGGACAACATTCCACGGGCCACAATCAACAGCCTGATCAACTCTATGCAAAGGAGATGTCGCGCTGCATGAGGCAAATGGTGGTCACACCACATACTGACTGGTTTTCTGATCCATGCCTCTACCTTTTTTTCCAAGGTATCGCTGACCAACAGATGCATATTTGTATTCCTAGTCATGTGAAATCCATAGATTAAGGCCTAATCAAATTATTTCAATTGACTGATTTTCTTTTATATGAACTGTAATTCAGTAAAATCTTTGAAATAGTAGCATATAGAGGTGAAATGTTGTATTGACCATGTTCAGTGTAGACTGCTAAGAGTAGACATGTCCTGTAATGAACCAGCACAGACTGGAGAAGAGCAAACTTTCTCCATCACATGGTCAATACAACGTTTCACTTCTATATGCTACTATTCTGTCTGAATTAGGCCTGCTTTGTTGTAATCGAGAACGGATGTGAAAGAGACTTGTAGTGAACATATTATTCTCCTCCCTTTCTCTCTGCCTTGTCCTTTGTAGATGGTGAGTGAGAAGGTAGGGGGTGCAGAAGGAACCAAGCTGGATGAAGACTTCAAAGATTTGGAGAAGGTAAGGGCTCTTTCCCCTTAACAAAACGACCCTCCTGTACTACAAATGACCGTTTTTCTTAAAGGAAGTTGTACATAATTCTCTTACCCTTTCTCTCCTCCCCACAGAGGGCAGATGTTACCAGCAAAGCGGTGGTGGACCTAATCTCTAAAACCTCTGAGTACCTGCAGCCCAACCCAGCGTCCAGGGCCAAGCTGACCATGCTGAACACAGTGTCTAAGATCCGGGGCCAGGTGAAGAGCCCTGGCTACCCCCAGGCTGAGGGGCTGCTGGGGGAGAGCATGGCCAAGTTCGGACGAGAGATGGGAGAGGACACCAACTTTGGTAAGAAAGAAAAATTGGTTTCATAAATTGACATAGGTTTTTTATTTTAGCCTTTGCCCCTCAAAATACAGAATTCCAGGTGTGTTTGTGTGTGTGTATGAAGTAGTGACCACTCAGAGTACTCAACAGAAGAACATTGTCCTTTGTGGCAGTTGAGTGGATTGTGTACCCACTCATGTAACTGTGTTTGTCCTGTAGGTGGGGCCCTGGTGGACGTGGGCGAGTCCATGAAGAGGCTGGCCGAAGTCAAGGACTCTCTGGATATCGACGTCAAGCAAAACTTTATCGACCCACTGCAGGCCGTCGTCGACAAGGACATCAAAGATATCCAGGTACAGATCAAGAATGAGATGAATGAGTGATTCTCAACTCTCCCCCAATGTTACACATTTTTGTTCTAACCCTGCACAATCAACTAAGGGAGGGCTCTCTCCTTCTCCCTGCTCAGTATCTTCTGAAGAAGCTGGAGGGCAGGCGTCTGGACTATGACTATAAGAAGAAGCGGCAGGGGAAGATCCCAGACGAGGAGCTAAGATCGGCCCTGGAGAAGTTCCATGAGTCCAAAGAGATGGCTGAGAGCTCCATGCACAACCTGCTGGAGACTGACGTGAGTCATCAAATCAAATTGTATTAGTCACATGCGCCGAATACAACAGGTGTAGACCTTAGAGTGAAACGCTTACTTACAAGCCCCTAACCAACAATGCAGTTTTAAAAATATGAATAAGAATAAGAAATAAAAGGAACATGTAATTAAAGGGCAGCAGTAAAATAACAATAGCGAGACTATATACAGGGGGGTACCGGTACAGAGTCAATGTGCTGGGGCACCGGTTAGTCGAGGTAATTAAGGTAATATGTACATGTAGGTAGAGTGATTATGCATAGATAATAACAGAGTAGCAGCGGCGTAAAAATGCACGCATGACTGTAGGTCGCTTTGGATAAATGTCTGCTAAATTATATACAGGTAACTGCCAAAATAATGGAAACACTTTTGTAAATTAGGGATACAAAGTATATTGAAAACAGGTGCTTCCACACAGGTTTGGTTCCAGAGTTAATTAACCAATTAACTTCCCATCATGCTTAGGGTCATGTATAAAAATGCTCGATAGGCCATTATTTTGGCTACCATGGCTATGCCCCCATAGGATGACAATGCCCCCATCCACAGGGCACGAGTGGTCACGTAATGGTTTGATGAGCATGAAAACGATGTAAGCCATGGCCGTCTGTCACCAGATCTCAACCCAATTGAACACTTATGGGACAACCAAATTATTGAATTTCTAGTGGAAGAATGGTTTCGCATCCCTCCGATAGAGTTCAAGATACTTGTAGAATCTATGCACAGGTGCATTGAAGCTGTTCTGTCTCGTGGTGGCCCCCAACGCCCTATTAAGACACTTTATGTTGGTGTTTCCCTTATTTTGGCAGTTACCTGTATACAGTGGTGATTTTAGCATATGACTCTTGGTGGGGCAAACTTTCTTTTAATGCATGCCGGGGGGGGGAGACACGAGGTCGAATCATGACATCGGTGATCTTCAGGTTGGTACCTTAGCAAGAGGCCCGAGTTCCCGGCTTGGAATTGCGAGTTGGATGACTGTTCGAAATGTATTTTCCCAGTAGGAGCTCAGAGTTCCCAGTTGTCTTGAACTCATTAAAGTCAGAAGGATTGAAACGTTGGACCACCACACACCCTCTCCATCGAATAGCAGGCAGGGGAAGGAAAATAGTCATTGCTTTGCAATGCTTGCAGTTAGCCACTGATTCCTTCCTAACCATTCATTGTTGAATTTGCGATTTCCAACTTGTTGTGTAATGTTTATGTCCAAATAGCACAGATAGATAAAACCTATCATTTCTCTTCATATGACAAGGATTGAAGAGGATTTGCCAGTAGATTGTCGATGTGATTCATGATGACTGCTTGTCTTGCTTGATAGCTGATATTTTGAAAGCATGACGTTGACATGAGTCCAATCAAAGCTACGGTAGATATAACGTGATTTGACATTGTTTTATTTGTGGCCAATGACCTTGAGCCTTCTTAGATTTACATTAGAAGTGCCCATCTATCGCGAGCACCCAAGTGGCTTGGAACGTTCTAGCTCTCCCTGTAGATGTTGCGGTGACGTAGTGTCCCCATGAGTAAAGAAGATTACCAACCCCTACGCTCTGTATTTTCTGCTGGCTACCCTTCCACCACAGAAAGCACTGAGCTAGGCTGAAACACCTGCATTTTGGAGTTGCCTTACTCAAGAAAGCTAAAATGAGACCATGTTTGTATGCGGCTTTATTATCTCAATTATACATTTTTTTACATTGTTTGCAAACTGATATGTGACACATAGTAATGCCAAAATAACATGCAAAACACACACATTTTAGCTATACAGGTGTGGCTCAAAACAGGTGGCTCTGACCCACCTGCCCTGAATGATGGGTCACCACTGCCTATATACTATATATAGGGCTCCTTACAAATGAATTGGTTATAAAGTGCTCCCTTAACAGAAACATACAGTATGTGCCTAAACTCTTCAATAGCAAGTATAAACAACAGTGACAAGTAAGAAAGGTAGCCTATTTTCCATTGGTTGTCTGGGTAGAAGGTCAGAGCTAGTATGATCGTCATGCCATATGAGGTTTCATTCTCCCAAGCCATAATACCCTATCGCTAGCATTAGCATTGGCACTAGATTTGGCATCAACGTTAGCATTAGCCTTGATGAGTATTTCAGGACCAGAATGCAGTCAGCTTGCCACGACTACATAGCTGGCGAGTGGAACAGTTAAGTAATGTCACAGCAATGTTGGTATTGGCAACTGAGAACATGTCTAACCCGTCTGATGCCCTGGGGCCTCATTTATAAATGTTGCGGATGTATAAAATATACCCCAAAACATGCATGCGCCAGTTTTCCCGCAAAAGTTGCCATTTATTAAAACTGAACTTGGTGTGAGAATGTGCTTCACTCCACACAAACTTCAGACCATGTGTGCGCACATTTTCTAGTGGTTGAAGTATTGTATTGTGTGCAAATGGGGGATAAATAAAAAAACAGATGCAGCCATTGGCAGTTAGTAGGCCTAAGAGGGAAAATCTGTGTTAAAAAAAAAACGACCTAAAATAATTAGACATAGGAAATAATTTTCTATTTATTTTATTTCCATAACCATTGCAGAATAAATTCCTCACATTCTGCCCGTGATGCATCCCCAAAGTAGCCATACAACAAATGACCATGCACATCTCTAATTTAATTGAGCCTAGTAGCTTAGTAAATAGAGAGGCTATGTATTTCAAGCTTTGCTGTTGCCTATGCCATCCCATTGGCAGCACGGTTAATAACAGGATAAAGTTGAATTTAACAGGTGAACAGACAGTTGATCTTTTACATTGAAGTACAGTGCCTTCGGAAAGTATTCAGACCCCTTGTCTTTTTCTATGTTTGGTTATAGCTTTATTCTAAAAAGGATTAAATAAAAATACATAAGTATTCAGACCCTTTACTCAGTACTTTGTTGAAGCAGCTTTGGCAGCGGTTACAGCATCGAGTCTTCATGGGTATGATGCAACAAGCTTGGCACACCTGTATTTGGGGAGTTTCTCCCATTCTTCTCTGAAGATCCTCTCAAGCTCTGTCAGGTTGGATGGAGAGCTTTGCTGCACAGCTATTTTCAGGTCTCTCCAGAGATGTTCGATCGGTTCAAGTCTGGGCTCTGGCTGGGCCACTAAAGGACATTCACAGACTTGTCCCAAAACCACTCCTGCGTTGTCTTGGCTGTGTGCTTAGGGTCGTTTTCCTATTGGAAGGTGAACGTTCGCCCCAGTCTGAGGTCCTGAGTGCTCTGGAACAGGTTTTCATCAAGGATCTCACTGTACTTTGCGCTGTACATCTTTGCCTCGATCCTGACCTGTCTCCCAGTCCCTGCCACTGAAAAACATCCCCACAGCATGATGCTGCTGCAAACATGGTTCACCGGAGGGATGGTGCCAGGTTTTGTTTTTCCTCAACGTGACGCTTGGCATTCAGGCCAACGAGTTCAATCTTGGTTTCATCAGACCAGAGAATCTTGTTTCTCATGTTCTGAGAGTCCTTTAGGTGCCTTTTGGCAAACTCCAAGCGGGCTGTCATGTGCCTTTTTCTGAGGAGTGGCTCCACAGTGGCTCCACTGTCAGTGACCTTTTGGTTTTTGGTCACCTCCCTGACCAAGGCCTTTCTCTCCCGACTGCTCAGTTTGTCTGGGTGGCTAGTTCCAAACTTCTTCCATTTAAGAATGATGGAGGCCACTGTGTTCTTCAATGCTGCAGTCATTTTTTGGTACCGTTCCCCAGATCTGTGCCTCGACACAATCCTGTCTCTGAGCACTACGGAACATTCCTTCGACCTCATGGCTTGCTTTTTGCTCTGACATGCATTGTCAACTGTGAGACCTTATATAGACAGGTGCCTTTCCAAATAATGTACAATCAATTGAATTTGCCACAGGTGGACTCCAGTCAAGTTGTAGAAACATCTGAAGGATGATCAATGGAAACAGGATGCACCTGATCTCAATTTAGTCTCATAGCAAAGAGTCTGAATACTCACCACCCCTAATGGCATGAGTGTGCAAAGCTGTCATGGCTACTTTGAAGTGGCTACTTTGAAGAATCTCAAATATAAAATATATTTTGATTTGTTTAACACTTTTTTTGGTTACTACATGATTCCATATGTGTTATTTCATAGTTTTGATGTCTTCACTATTATTCTACAATGTAGAAAATAGTAAAAATAAAGAAATCCTGGAATGAGTAGGTGTGTCCAACATTTTAGAATAGGGCTGTAACAAAATGTGGGAAAAGTGAAGGGGTCTAAATAATTTCCGAAGGCACTATGTATGCAACTACTGTAAGTAGCCTACTGTAATGTCAATGTTTTTGAGTAGTTCCAGAACTTGCTGGCAGTCCAGCATATTTAGGATTGGGGTTAAAGTCGACGCAAAACATTGTTGAATTCAAACGTTCTGCTGACAGATCCACAACAATTAGCGGCATATTTTATTTAGGAATCTGTCAGTCCTTTGCCAAATACTGCATAAATTACTGCAAAAGATGAAAAGATTCTGCCAACACCTTCAAAGACATTTTGATCAAGTTTGCCATTGCTCTTTCTTTTAGAAACTGACGTGGCCTAATTCCAATAGTTCCAGATTATGCAGCAAATAAATGGTGTGTTCACAATAAAAGGTGAATGGAGGGTGTTTTCCAGGCAGAGTTATGCTTGTTCACGCGCGCACACTTTTAAGACGGGTCTGATTTATAACATCTCTATTTTTAGACATATTCATTGCAGAAATTGTGTGTGAAATTTACGCAACTGTTATATACGAGGCCCATGTTAGGTATTTAACTTTTTGTTCCATCATGGTATGGAGTGAGTAGAACACGTGTTAGTCAGGAACAAAGTAGTTTTGAGAGTCAGAAAATAGGCCTTGTGAGGGGAGAGGATGAAGAACAATGAAGCAAACGTGCCTAAGTGTGCCGTGGTAATGGCATTTCTTGTCCAGTCCCCCTGTACAAATAATACACCTGACTGATTTCTGTGCTTGTGTGTAGGTGGAGCAGGTGAGTCAGATGGCCTCTCTGGTGGAATCCCAGCTGCAGTATCACAAACAGGCCGTGCAGGTTCTGGAGGAGCTGACTGACAAACTCCGAGACCGGTATTTAAGCTCTGTGTGTGTGGACATCTACAATTCAGTTGAAAATGTTTGTGTTGAATGTCACTGTGTGTGTGTATTTGCGTGTGTGTGACCTGAGTCATCCCCTCTCCTGTGTGTGTATCAGGGTGAACGAGGCCCAGTCTCGCCCCAGGCGTGAGTACACTGCTAAACCCAAACCCTCCTTTGACTACGGAGAGCCGGAGCACTCAAACAGAGGATACTCCCCCACTGCCAACCCCCCTTCCTACTCATCTGGTAAGATTGGCCCTTAGCTGCGTGTGGTGTGTGTGCTTTTGTCCCTGTCTGTGTGTATCTATTGTCTCACCAGCCCAGAACTGATCTTTCTATATGTATGTATAGCCCCCCTTGTAGAAGTTCCATCCTTCCACAGAACACCGTCCATGAAGAACAATCAACACTGTGAGTGTGTGTGTGTGAGTCTGTGAAAGTGACACTTAAATGTTTTTTTATAACATGGAATGATGTGTGTTGAATGCTTTAACCCTCCCATCCCCTGCATGTCACCACAAAGAGTATATGTTTGGTCACTAACACACACACATGCCCAAGCCTCTACAACCACTAAACTAACCCTGTGCGCTGGATCTGGTAACTGGTAAAGGTTCCCTTCAGCCCTCTGAACCCAGCAGTTCGGAGGTTTCTGAAGTGTTCTGGTTCCGGAAGTGTGCCTCTCCTGCATCACCCTCATTTAATCTCTGGAAGTGGTCCTGGTTTGAAAATGCTAACTGTGTTTCAGAAGAATGCAACATTTTTCAAGTTTCATTTTTCTCTTTCCAACACATTCCTCTCCTTCTCTGTCCCCAGCCTCTGAGCCGTGCGCTAAGGCATTATATGACTTTGATCCGGAGAACGAGGGTGAGCTGGGCTTCCGCGAGGGCGACATCATCACGCTGACCAACCGCATCGACGAGAACTGGTTCGAGGGCACACTCCACGGCCAATCAGGATTCTTCCCCAACAACTACGTAGAAGTGGTTGTGCCCCTGTAAACGCTCAGAGAGGAGAAGAGCATGAGAGGGAGGGAGATGGGAGACGAGGGGGCATCTCAATTGTCTGAAGTGGGTCACTGGTCTAAATACAAGGAGATCTCGGCATGAGGAAAGTAGCTGAGGAGAGAGGTCATTTTAGATTGAGATTCACCCAAAGATGGATGGACAGAAAAAGTGAGGGAGACAGGATATGGATGCTGACGGAGGGAAAAGTTAGTACAACATTGGGGTTGGGTGTATCTTTGTTTTCATTCTCTATGCACCTGTGCACTTTCTACCCTTCACCTCCCTTACCGGGAGATATGAAGAAGGGCTTCCTAGAGGAGATGTTTGTGTTATTATGCGTGACCTGTACCTATGAACACTACCAGGCTATGCTGTAAGCAGACCTAGGGGGGAAAACTACGCAAAATTGCCTTGACATTGTTGCCTTTAATCACTCATTTACTTTACGTTGTCCTCCTTTCTAGGCAGAAGTGTTTAAATATGTGTTACTCTTCCACGAGTGGGAATTAAAAGGCTGTTTAATTTTAATGCACACACGCCCTCTTCTTTTATATACAAACACAAGAGGTGGAGCGTGAGATGGATCTCCGTTTTAGCACTTACATGCTGCCATCTGCTGGTCTACGTGTGTTACACCGTCAGGAGTAGGATGAAGTTGCAATAGATACTGATCCGTTTTGCGTGTTACCCCCCCTAATGGTTTATTTCATGGTCCTTTTTTCAAACTCATCTATTCCATACTTGTCAAATGTGATTGTTCTGCTTGTATGTGGAATAACTAGCCTGTTTCTACTGAAGCCAACGTGGCCATTGTCTTGGTATGGCAACAATATGGGGTTGGGCACCGAGGCTAGTGAATAACTGTAGTGAATGGTCCTTTTCTGTTGGCATACACACAGCTCTGCTGGTCAGAGTTGTACTACGTCTCTGAACACTATCTCTGTTTAGTACTGTTACTGCTGCTAGGCTGCCTTTCATAGACTCCGTCTGCAATACCCCTCTGCTTTCCTCCCCCTCTCCTCTGTATCTCTGCCTTTACACTAACTTTTACATGGTCTAATTATCAAAAAAGGGGACATTTTGCATTTCTCACAAAGTCCTTAGTTCTGAATGTGTTTTTGTGTTCTAAAACCGATTTGTAGTAATCTGCACCCTCTGACAATAACCCTAGTCTCTGTGCCTGAGGGCTGAAACCAAAGTAACATACTTTTTTGGGGGAGAGTGGAGATGGATACCACAGTGGCCTATAATTGACTTGCTACAGTCAGTCTGTGTATAGTCAGTAAGGTGTATGTCTGTCAGTATGCATCGCTTGTTGACACGGCTGGCAGTGTCTTGGAGAATGTATTCACGTTTTCTAGAGTATTTACGTGTCACCCCCAGTGTGTGTGTGGGAGAGAAAGAGTGGACAGAGTACTGGATATGACCAAACACTCGTGTTTTTCTGGGTGTTACAAACCGTTCTAGTTTCAGTTCTACCTTTTAACCCAGAGCCTCAGAACTGTAAAGATATGAACTCTACACACAGACAATAACTGGTTCTCCTTGTTATCTCGTTGTTTCACTCCTTCATGGCATCCGTGGAACTGGAGCATAATCTTTTATATAGAAATAGCACAGTTTATCCCCTACCCCCACTCTCTGGCTCTCTGCCCCCATCCCCTGCCCCCATTCCTATGCCCCCTTGCCTCCCCTCCTACCCCTCTCTCACACCTGCCCCTGGTCCCTCCCTATTGTCATCCCTAACCCCCCCCTCTCCCTTCACTCATCTCCTAATCCTCCCCCTCGAGCCCTGCCTCTCTCCCATCACTACAGAACTCTTCCTCTCTCTCCACTCCTTCCCTAGAACACGCAGCTTCACTACCAAAATAAACCGAATGTGCATTTTGGCATGTTCCTGTTAACTTAATGTGTACATGTTTCTCTTGTCTATTACATAACAAAGGGTACAGACCACCTTTGTCAGTTTTTGTGGACGTGTGTCGTTGTCAACAACTATTCTAATGCCATTGGTGACTAATTATATGTGTATGTGTTTCACACTACATTCAGAGCCCCCCCCCCCCTCCCCCACTGGAGTACCATATTATTTAGATATTATGAAAAGAAGTATTACCTTAACATAATTTTAATATACAGAATCATATTGGAAGGTGTCCAGTGTAAATTGCTAGTAGCCTGCATGTGTGTCTTTAGGTAATGCCTTGGTTTAGCAATTTAATGGCTCGTTTTGAGGCTCTTTTTGTTGTTGTAACTGTGACACTCCAGCGATGGAGGCTTGAACCAATTCAGGATTATCTTTTTATATGGATTATCTCTATATTATCTTTGTATTGTCATAATCTCCTGTGTATTGTATATTTTTTGTGATGATGTAAAGGGGAAAGGAGGCTGTCCTTTCAATTGTTAAATAAATATAAAGTTTAGTGGCCCTCCGTGTGCTGGTTGTGTCTTCAGGTCTACAATGCATGATTGGATGGATTGTTTTCTTTTGGGGGGATGCACATTATGCACATCATTTACATATGAATTGCACTATTTTCAGAAGTCTTTCATTAATACAGTGTAGTTTAAATATTATACACAATGTTGAATGAAATTGACGGTAACGGTAGCCTAAATTCATAGAATAATTTAATCAGTGGTTTCAAAAACAAGTCGATTGTCAAAAAATTTATTGATCAGTCAGTCTCTGGAATAAGTGTCCAAGCAGGTGGTGTTCGACTTTTCAAGCAATATATTTGAGATGTCACAACCAATCTCTCACCCTACTGAAGAAGCCTAATCAAAGCAAACTTCACAATAAACCACACAATGACATATCCTATACTGACTGACACATAAGGAGGTGCACGACAGCCAGCTGTTGGCGGATATCCATGGTGATATCTCTTCGGAGGAAGGCGTGTCATCTCTCCCAATTACTAAGCGCCCCTTTGTCCTCTGTCTATGCCCAGCCAGCCAGCGATACTCATGGCGGCTGCACCAGTCAAACAGCGCTCGGGAACGAGGGCTCAGCTCCCGCCCTGCTACTACGAAGGATACCTGGAAAAACGGGGACCGAAAGAAAAGGTAGGTGCAGCCATACCGTCAATGTACAAATGTCGGTGCATTGCATGCTGTGTGAGTGGCTGCATAGTGTCGCCCAGATAGCGCGCACCGGGCGGGGGCGAATTCCTTGGAAACCCCATTCTGCGAAAGCTGTCAACTTCCTTATTGTGTGCGAATGGGCGAGTCTTGAAAAAACTGGCAGTGATTTTCATCTAGCGGTACACTTGCTTATTGCGCACGATTACTAGCAGACAACTGGAGTGCGAGTTAATTAAGCGCGTATACTAAGCGTCCTCCTATTAACCTCGGGTTAGAGTGGCCACTGAATTTAAAAGGATAACACTACAGGCATTTCCCGGTGAATGTAGCCTAGTCAAGACATGATTTGTCATTATGTCAGTAACACAAATTATTATATGTATTGGCCTATTCAACCAAAAAGGAAGGCTCGGGCTGACTCAGTGATTTTTGACAACGGTAAATGTTTGACAGCTGCTTGTACTTTGGCCATGCCTTTCGCTGAGTGGTAGTGTCGCTGTGCTATGGAGTTTGGGAGAGGAGAGAAGTATGGGGTTGTGTCAGTGGTCAGCTGAGCTGTGTGGGTTGTGGTGCTGCATGATAATGACACAGCTGGGAGGGAGGTGATGGGGGAATGTGGAACAAAGACACACACATAGACCCGATATTTGGACTGGGGTTCAGGTGCACTCTATTGAAGGGAGGATCACATGGCCACAGATTGACAACAGCTGTGGTGCAGATTCATCCCCTGAGACCTGGGATCACTAGTGGGCCAAAGTGTGTGTGTGTGAGGGAGCTAAACTGTGTGTGAATATATGTAATACAACTCATGTTATAACCATGATAGATGTTGAAGTTGTCAATTAAAATATTAAACTGCTCTAATTCCCTCTGTGTAACTGTCCGTATGTGTTACCAGATCTCTCGGCGGCTGTGGACCTGTCTGTGTGGGAACACCCTCTTCTTCTTTAATAATGCCAAGGACACTCACGTAAATGCTCTGTGTGTGTGTGTGTGTGTGTGTGTGTGTGTGTGTTAAACACTTTGTAAATCTTCAGGGATGAGTTATTGTATATGTTAATTTGTCTATCTGTGTATCTGTTGCAGTATGTGGAGAAGATGGATCTCAGTGGCTTTGTCTCACTCAAAGACGACTGCAGCCGAGACAGAAACCTGGAGGCAGCTAGACTCATACTGCGCATGAAGGATGGAGAGACAAAACTCACAGTAATAAAACACACAGACACACACCCACACACACACAGCCAGCCAGAGAGAAACAACCTCTTCTCTGGTCTCCTCTCATCCAGGTTGCCAATCTAGAGGCTCGAGAGCTGTGGAAGGGTTTCCTCCAATCTGTCGTAGATGTAAGTATCATACACCCTACATCGCAGTATAATCCTGTCTGATTGGTGGTTGATCCCTGAACTGTCAGTAACCCCCTGTGTGATTTGTTGTTGTAGCTGAGTGTGCCCAGCTGTCTGACGTTGCTGCCGGGGCAGGTGCAGATGCTGAGAGAGGTGGTGGACCGAGAAAGGAACAGACGCAGAGCAGCACGCACCCCCACCCGCGCTCCCCCCTCACCCCTATCAGTACCTCTACTGGGGGAGATCCCATCGTGAGTCACACACACTGCTGACACTGAAGTGAGTGCAGGTGTGTTACACTTAGGTGTGTTTGTGTGTGTACATGAAACTGCGGTATGCGTTTGTGTGTCTATAGGTGTTTCCGGCCTGTGTCGAGGACTGAGGCAGAAGTTCTGTTAGAGAGACATCCAGACTGTGGCAACATGCTGCTGAGGCCCGGCAGAGACGGATCTTCATTGGCTGTCACCACCCGCCAGGATCTCAACGGGTAACGGCCACTCAACATAGATATACACACAGATCTGCAAGCATTTTTTTGATTGATTTGATCTGTCAATTGCATTCTCTCTCTCTCTCTCTTTCTCTCTCTCTTTCTCAGGTCAGTGTTCAGACACTATCGTGTGACTCAGAGAGAGCAGGGAGGATATGTGATAGACGTTGAGAACCCAGTAAGTCCAACACACTCACACACACATTGTTACAACACACATATAAACACATGCTACATTGTTGTCTTGCCTCATATCTTGCTATTCCATGGGTCCTAACTCTGTGTTTTCCCTCTCTAGATTCCCTGTGCTACGCTTCATGATGTCATCGATGCACTGGTGGAGAAGACAGCAGGAACCCTACAGCCCTTTCTTCTGGAGGAACCTTATGAGGAGAACATCAGTGAGACACACACGGACACACACTAATTCTCAACACATTTCCACTTACACAGTGTTGATTGAAATCCTAAGAGATACAGTATCTGAGGTTCTGTCCAATGTTCATGTAGTTAATTGATATTTGTGTATTTATCGCCTTCAGCGTTTGTTTCGTCCAATGAAGAGAATGGAGAGAGAATATTACACTGTGCCCCTTCCAGCCCACTACCCAAAGCCCCTGCCCTACCCCCCAAACAAGGTACCCAGAAATCCTACACCACACACACACACACACACACACACACACACATACTAACCGCTCTGTTTGTCCTGGTGTAGAGCGATGGAAACCCCTACCCAGGTCTCCTGCTCCCGACCGCCGTATCCTGTCAGCTGTGACATCACCAGTACCGTCATCTCCAAGCAGCCCAATGAGACGGCTTGTTCTCTCCCCCTCCCCCCTCCTCGCACAAAGTGAGTGGCATGTGTCCTGATCAATGTATCCACTCATTCCCACACGCACACTCATACTACAGAGGTCTCACTCCTCTCTCCCCAGGCCTCACAGAGGAGCTCAAAATGAAACTGGAGAAGAGACGGACCAGTCAGGAGTGACTTCCGGTAATTGCTCAGCCAACTAGCGGTCAAAACTCTTCCACCACCAGCAGCTTTCTTCTCTTCCTGTGCCTTCTGATTGGTGCACTACAGAATAGGTGCACAACTCTGGTCCTCATGGATCACAGTCCTACTGTACCTTTCAAAGTGTTTCCCACCATGTTTGGATAACGCACCTTATCCACCTGAGTTGTGTTCAGCAGCCTAAAATTGCAGCCTCAAAACCGTTTTCAAGAAGGGATAACCAGTGGGGTTGAGCATTAGATGAGCACACAAATACAAAGGAGCCTGTTACTCCATTGTTCCGATTGAGCCAATGTCTGTTGTCCTGCTGCTGATGTAACTGACGCCACACTGGAGACTAGAAAGAGTGACACCAGAAGCTTGAGAAACCAGACTAGAGCGGTAGTCACCAACCCTGGTCCTGGAGCGCTACTGGGTGTGTGTGCAGGCTTTTGTTCAAACCCAACACTAACACCTGGATCAACGAATTAAAGTCTTGATAAATGAAATCATGTGTGTTATTGCTGGGCTGGAACAAAAGCATGCACACCTTGAGCCTGTACATCAGTACACACCTTCCAGGTCCTGGGTTAATGCCCACTGGATGAGATAAACATGTCTAGTTGTTCTCGTGCATCTAGAATGCCAATGCTCTAATCTATTGTATTATGTTGGTGCAATGATGGTATGGTGCTCCACTTGACTAAACCTTCTCTACTGTGTGTGTCGTTGCTACAACTCACGTGAAACCTTATTTTCTACTGTGTGTGTGTGTGTGTGTGTGTGTGCTAGGCCTAGGCTACTGTTAGCCGACTATACTCAACTAAACTCCATGATTTACGATAGAGTTGAGCGGCGACTAGTGTGGGCGGACGGGAGCTCCGACATCACGAAAATTTCGTTTTTTTTATCAAAAACAATTGATTTTAGCACCCAAGGAATAGCCGCAATTACACAGAACAATGTTGTGTGTAATTGCGGGCTATTCTTTGGGTGCTGAAATCAGTAGATCTGGATAAGAACGTAATTTTATGTGATGTCGGAGCTCCAGTCCGCCCACACTAGTCGCCACTCGACTTAATTTTAAATCGTGGAGTTTAATCGGCTAGGCTACTGTGTGATGCTATGACCTACTGGTGCTAGGACACTTTTTACTCCTCAAAGGTTCTTTGTCCTGTTGCAACAAAGTATGAAAGTATTGTAATTTAGGCTTACTGTACACCATTGATTTCATTTGCTCCTCTTGTTCTTTGGTGTTGTGGGCTGGTACACAAGCACAATTCAGTGGAACTCAAACCCTGTGGTCATTGGCTGATTTGTTCGGAGGGAGTGCATCCTCTATTGGACTTTCAGAACTACATTGTACACTGTGCATTGTCTTGTACAATTATCTTCTATGTCCTGGGTGTTGGTCAGTGTTGTTTAAGAGAAACATCAGTGGTATTTATGAGATGTCCTATTCAAGGATATTAAATAAATGGTTTGCATGAAACAAGAATACTTATTTGGTATTTTATTAGGATCCCCATTTAGCTGTTGCAAAAGCAGCTGCTACTCTTCCTGGGGTTCACACAACATGAAACATGACAATACAGAACATTAATAGACAAGAACAGCTTAAGGACAGAACTACATAAGAACATTTTTAAAGCACACGTAGCCTACATTTCAATGCATACACACAAAATATCTATGTCAAATAGGGGAGAGGCGTTGTGAGGTGTTGCTTTTTCAGTTTTTTTGAAACCAGGTTTGCTGTTTATTTGAGCAATATGAGATGGAATGGAGTTCCATGCAATAAGGGCTCTATATAATACGACGCTTTCTTGCATTTGTTCTGGATTTGGGGACTGTGAAAGACTCCTGTTGGCATGTCTGTTGGGGTAAGTGTTTGTATCAGAGCTGTGTTGACAAAGTTGACAATGCAAACTATTTGCGATTTTCAACACAAGAATGTTTCTTATAAAAAGAAGTGATGCAGTCCGTCTCTCCTCAACTCTGAGCCAAGAGAGACTGGCATGCATAGTATTTATATCAGCCCTCTGATTACAATGAAGAGCAAGACATGCCGCCCTGTTCTGGGCCAGCTGCAGCTTAACTAGGTGTTTCCTTGCAGCACTTGACCACACGACTGGACAATAATCAAAATTAGACCAAACTAGAGCCTGCAGGACTTGCTTTGTGGGGTGTGGTGTCAAAAAGCAGACCATCTCTTTAATACGAACAGACCTCTCCCCATCTTTACAACCATTGAATCTATATGTTTTGACCATGACGGTTTACAATCTAAGGTAACGCCAAGTAATTGAGTCTCTCAACTTGTTCAACAGCCACACCATTCATTACCCGATTCAGCTGAGGTCTAGAGCTTAGGGATTAATTTGTACCAAATACAATGCTCTTAGTTTTAGAGATGTTCAGGACCAGTTTATTACTGGCCGCCCATTCCAAAACAGACTGCAACTCTTTGTTAAGGGTTTCAGTGACTTCATTAGCTGTGGTTGCTGATGCGTATATGGTTAAATCATCAACATACATGGACACGCATGCTTTGTTTAATGCCAGTGGCAGGTCATTGTTGCACCAACAGAATCAGCTCTTGCAGCCTTTACTCTGCTCTCATTGGAGCCTTGCACACCAGCAGGTGGAAGCAAAGTGCAAATTTGAATGAGAGCAATATCCTCTCCAGCATACCTTCCATAATTGTTTCAAAAATGTTTTGTAACATTTTGCTCATTGTCTGTTTTTATTTTGGTAGTCAGTCTCAGTCAGATATCATATTAAAAAACTGCAAACATTTCTCTCCACCCTATGGAGAAAAAAAATTGAATCGCAGCAAATTTGTTTTAAAAAACTATAAGATTTTCTCTACACCCCAAGGCAAAATGTGTAGAATTGCACTAAATTAACTCTAAAATGTCAAAAAAATTATCTCCGCTGTCAAGAGGGAGGCCACTAAAATGTTTCGCTCGCAATGTGGTGGTGGTGAGGGGACAGGGGTATGGATGTGGGCACGCAGACCAGCGAGCAACTGGCCACCCTCATGAGTTCAGATTTTTTTGTGGCCCATCCCTGCTGTAGAATACTATAGAATACTATACTACACACTGTAGGATCCCTTGATCGTACAGTGCTTAATATATAATATTGTAGTCTACTGTAGAACAGTGTTTCCTAATCCTGGTCCTGGGGACTCAAAAGGGTGCACATTTGCGTTTTTGCCCTACCACTAAACAGCTGATTCAAATGATCAACTCATCATCAAGCTTTGATGATTTGAATCAGGTTTGTAGTGCTAAGGCAAAAACTAAAATGTGCAATGCTTTGGGTCCCCAGGACCATGAATAAGAATATGCTGCGGTGGAATTCTATACTACACACTGTAGTATCCCTTGATCGTGTGTGGCACTTACTGTAGAATTTTGTAGTATACTGTAGAATACTATACTACACGCTGTAGTATCCCTCAATCGTAATATACACTGCTCAAAAAAATAAAGGGAACACTTAAACCACACAATGTAACTCCAAGTCAATCACACTTCTGTGAAATCAAACTGTCCACTTAGGAAGCAACACTGATTGACAATAAATTTCACATGCTGTTGTGCAAATGGAATAGACAACAGGTAGAAATGATAGGCAATTAGTGAGACACCCCCAATAAAGGAGTGGTTCTGCAGGTGGTGACCACAGACCACTTCTCAGTTCCTATGCTTGCTGGCTGATGTTTTGGTCACTTTTGAATGCTGGCGGTGCTTTCACTCTAGTGGTAGCATGAGACGGAGTCTACAACCCACACAAGTGGCTCAGGTAGTGCAGCTCATCCAGGATGGCACATCAATGCGAGCTGTGGCAAGAAGGTTTGCTGTGTCTGTCAGCGTAGTGTCCAGAGCATGGAGGCGCTACCAGGAGACAGGCTAGTACATCAGGAGACGTGGAGGAGGCCGTAGTAGGGCAACAACCCAGCAGCAGGACCGCTACCTCCGCCTTTGTGCAAGGAGGTGCACTGCCAGAGCCCTGCAAAATGACCTCCAGCAGGCCACAAATGTGCATTAAATGGGTGGAACGCTCTTAGAGACTCACCCAGAAAGACTCACAGCTGTAATTGATGCCAAACGTGCTTCTACAAAGTATTGACTCGGGTGTGAATACTTATGTAAATCTGAGATCTGAGACCAGGCTAAAGTCTTTAGGTTGATATCTCCCTATATTGTTATTTCCCAGAGCCCAACTTCATCTCCATGGGCCAGATTCCAGAGTGTGAGAGCAGGTCAGCGGGTGTTGATGACAAGGTCTACCTGTTCTTCAGTGAGACTGCTGTGGAGTATGACTTCAACAGCAAACTGGTGGTGTCCTGCGTGGCTCGTGTCTGCACGGTATGTGTGTGAACCACCGCATTTAACCATGACAAGGTGACTGGGATTATGGCCGAATACAAACAGTGTAGTTATTCCCTCCATAAGGCAATCAAACAGACAAAACGTCAGTACAAAGACAAGTCGCAATACAACGGCTCAGACACGAGCGGTATATGGCAGGGTCTACAGAGTTCCTCTGTCCAGTGTCTGTGTTCTTTTGCCCATCTTAATCTTTTATTTTTATTGACTAGTCTGAGATATGGCTTTTTCTTTGCAATTCTCTGTTGACGTTGAGATGTGTTTTACGGGTACTATTTAATGAAGATCCCACTATAGGACTTGTGAGGCGTATGTTTCTCAAACTAGACACTCTAATGTACTTGTCCTCTTGCTCAGTTGTGCACCGGGGCCTCCCACTCCTCTTTCTATTCTGGTTAGAGCCAGTTTGCACTGTTCTGTGAAGGGAGTAGTACACAGCGTTGTACGAGATCTTCAGTTTCTTGGCAGTTTCTCGCATGGAATAGCCTTAATTTCTCAGAACAAGAATAGACTGAAGAGTTTCAGAAGAAAGTTCTTTGTTTTTGGCCATTTTGAGCCTGTAATCGAACTCACAAATGCTGATGCTCCAGATACTCAACTAGTCTAAAGGACTGTTTTATTGCTTCTTTAATCAGAAGAACAGTTTCAGCTGTGCTAACATAATTGCAAAAGGGTTTTCTAATGATCAATTATGTCACACCCTGATCTGTTTCACCTTTCCTCGTTATTGTCTTCACCCCCTCCAGGTGTCGCTTGTTTTCCCCAGTGTATTTATCCCTGTGTTTCCTGTCTCTCTGTGGCAGTTTGTCTTGTATGTTTCCAAGTCAACCAGCGGTTTTCCCGGTCGCCTGCTTTTTTCTTTTACCCTTGCCTGTTTCTGGACTTTGTACCCACCTGCCTTGACCACGAGCCTGTCTGCCACTCTGTACCTCCTGGACTCTGATCTGGTTTTGACCTTTTCGCCTGTCCACGACCATTCTCTTGCCTACTCCTTTGGCTTAATAAACATTGTAAGACTCCAACCATCTGCCTCCTGTGTCTGCATCTAGGTCTCACCTTGATAAATTAGCCATTTAAAATGATAAACTTGGATTAGCTAACACAACGTGCCATTGGAACACAGGAGTGATGGTTGCTGATAACGGGCCTCTGTACGCCTATGTAGATATTCCATAAATAATCTGCCTTTTTCAGCTACAATAGTCATTTGCAACATTAAAAATGTCTACACTGTTTTTCAGATCAATTTGATGTTATTTTAATGGACCAAAAAAAGTAGCTTTTCTTTCAAAACAAGGACATTTCCAAGTGACTCCCTCACCCTCCATTTGGCAAATCTGACCATAATTCTATCCTCCTGCTTACATGCAAAAATTAAAGCAGGAAGCACCAGTGACTCGGTCTATAAAAAAGTGGTCAGATGAAGCAGATGCTAAACTACAGGACTGTTTTGCTAGCACAGACTGGAATGTGTTCCAAGATTCTTCCGATGGCATTGAGGAGTACACCACGTCAGTCACTGGCTTCATCAATAAGTGCATGGATGACGTTGTCCCCACAGTGACTGTACGTACATACCAGAAGCCATGGATTACAGGCAACATTCGCACTGCACTAAAGAGCTGCTGCTTTCAAGGAGCGGGACTCTAACCCGGAAGCTTATAAGAAATCCCGCTATGCCCTCTGACGAACCATCAGGCAAGGGTCAATACAGGACTAAGTTCGATTCGTACTACACCGGCATCGACGCTCGTCAGATGTGGCAGGGCTTGCAAACTATTACAGACTACAAAGGGAAGCACAGCCGAGAGCTGCCCAGTGACACGAGCCTACCAGACGAGCTCAATAACTTCTATGCTCACTTTGAGACAAGTAAAACTGAAACATGCATGAGAGCATCAGCTGTTCCGGACGACTGTGTGATCACACTCTCTGCAGCAAGACCTTTAAATAGGTCAACATTCACAAGGTCGCATGGCCAGACGGATTACCAGGACGTGTACACCGAGTATACGCTGACACACTGACATTTTCAACCTCTCCCTGTCTGAGTCTGTTATACCTACATGTTTCAAGCAAACCGCCAAAGTCCATGTCCCCAAGAACACTAAGGTAACCTGCCTAAATGACTACCGACCCATAGCACTCAAGTCTGTAGCCATGAAATGCTTTGAAAGGTTGGTCATGGCTCACATCAACACCATTATCCCAGAAACCCTAGACCCACTCCAATTTTCATACCGCCCCAACAGATCCACAGATGATGCAATCTCTATTGCACTCCACACTGCCCTTTCACAGCTGGACAAAAGGAACACCTATGTGAGACTGATATTCATTCACTACAGCTCAGCGTTCAACACCATACTACCCTCAAAGCTCATCACTAAGCTAAGGACCCTGGGACTAAACACCTGCCTCTGCAACTGGATCCTGGACTTCCTGACAGGCCGCTCCCTGGTGGTAAGGGTAGGTAACAACACATCCACTACGCTGATCCTCAACATGGGGGCCCCTCAGGGGTGCGTGCTCAGTCCCCTTCTGTACTCCCTATTCACTCATGACTACACGGCCAGGCATGACTCCATCCCCATCATGAAGTTTGCTGATGACACAACAGTGGTAGGCCTGATCACTGACAACGATGAGACAGCCTATAGGAAGGAGGTCAGAGAACTGGCAGTGTGGTGCCTGGACAACAACCTTTCCCTCAATGTGAGCAAGACGAGTTGATCGTGGACTACAGGAAAAGGTAGGCCGAACAGGCCCACAATAACATCAACAGGGCTGCAGTGGAGCGGGTCGAGAGTTTCAAGTTCCTTGGTGTCCACATCACCAACGATCTATCATGGTCCAAACGCAACTGCTCAGCATCTGACTGTACAGAGATTAGTGCGTACGGCGCGGCCCAGTACATCACTGGGGCCAAGCTTCCTGCAATCCAGGATCTATATAATATGAGTGTCTGAGGAAAGCCCATAAAATTGTCAGAGACTCCAGTCACCCAAGTCATAGACAGTTTTCTCTGCTACTGCACGTCAAGTGGTACCAGAGCACCAAGTCTAGAACCAAAAGGTCCTCATCAGCTTCTACCCTCAAGCCATAAGACTGCTGAACAATTAATCAAATGGCCACTAGACTATTTACGTTGACCCCCCCCATCCGTTTTCTTTTGAACACTGCTGCTACTCGCTGTTTATTGTCTATGCATAGTCACTCCACCCCTACATACATGTACAAATTACCTCTAACCTGTACCCCTGCACACTGACTCGGTACCGGTACCCCCTGTATATAGCCTCGTTATTGTTATGTTATTGTGTTACTTTTTATTATTTTTTACTTTAGTTTATTTGGTTAATATTTTCTTTACTCTTCTTGAACTGCACTGTTGGTTAAGGGCTTGTAAGCATTTCACGGTAAGGTCTACACTTGCTGTATTTGGCGCAGGTGACAAATAAAGTTGGATTTGATTTGATATTCTATTGTATTTTAGTTTATGCCGCTCCGACACTGCTCGTTCAAATATTTATTGATTCTTAATTCCATTCCTTTACTTTAAATGTGTGTGTATTGTTGTAAAATTGTTAGATATTACTACATCGTTGAAGCTAGAAACACAAGCATTTCACTACACCCGCAATAACATCTGCTAAACATGTGTATGTGACCAATAAAATTTGATTTGTGTGTTAGTGTATCTATGTGTGTGTGTGTGTGTGTGTGTGTGTGTGTGTGTACGCGCATGTGAGAGTTTCTCTTTAATGTGTCTTTAATGCACTGTGTTGTTGTGTCCAAGGGACCTCTCTGTGGTGTGTGCGTACAGCGTGTTGGACAACGGTAACCGTGGAACTGTCCTTTGTGAAGTTGGTGATGTACAGCTGTGACATCCCCACCCCCAGACTTGGAGCTGTGAGTCAGACTGATATCCTCTCTCTTTTCTCTTCTGTTTATTATTCAACTTTATTCTCTCCCCACCCCCATTTTGAGAAATGGAAACAGAACCCGGAACTAAAGTGATCTCTTGTGTTCTGGAACAGAACCGTTATTTTCAAATCTTGAGAACCTTTTTGTACCAAAAAATATTCCTCATGTCCTCATAATTCTATAATTCGGTGAAATTATAATGCTAGTAATAGCCTGAACACATTCCAGTTCACGTCATGATGTTCAGCTTTTCAAGCCAAGCCCCCTCCATGTCTACCCCTCTCTCTCCCCACCTGTGAAATTTCTGTTGCATCTCGTTCCATAGCAAGCTTCTCTAGCTGTGCTAATAGGTTGAGTAAATGAATGATCTATTCTGTAAAAACTATGTTGATTTCAAAGGTTACAAAAATTACAAAAAGGAACTATATGGGTTCGAACTGGTTCAGAACTTTATTTTTTGGTCAGACGGGAACAAAGAAGATATGGGTTCAGTTCAGAATGATTGGAAAATAATTTTGGTTCCAACTAAATGGATCATATTTTGAGTGTATTCAGCACTCACTGTGACTGAACAGTATGCAAAGGATGAAAGTTAAGTTTTCTTTGGGAAAATCATTTTAATTAGAACAGATAGGTGTTCTGTAACTGTCAAATAAATGACATTAACATATTTTCTAATCAATCAAATGTATTCATAAAGCCCTTTTTACATCAGCAGATGTCACAAAGTGCTTATACAGAAACCCAGCCTAAAACCCCAAATAGAAAGCACGCTACTGTGTGCTTGTGTCTTGAAAGGCTTATTACATTTTGTGTAATTGCCCATTGTTGATATGCTGTAGGTGTTTGAATGAGATTAAAACATGATCACACATTGAAAAACTAGTTGGCTTCGGCTATTCAGACACCACAGAGGCATGGCAGTGCCACTCATAAATATAGCAAGAGCTGTATGAAACCCTTTTAGAATAACGCAATACAAAATGAACAAGGGCTACTTATTTGTGGGCAAAGGTGTTGAGTGTAATCATGTTGGCCATATTGGATTCAGAATCAAATGTATTTACAAGGCCTCCTGAGTGGCGCAGTGGTCTAAGGCACTGCATCGCAGTGCTAGAGGCGTCACTACAGACCTCGGTTTGATCCCAGGCTTTACTTGGCTCATCGAGCTCTAGCGACTCCTTGTGGCAAGCCGGGTGCCTGCAGGCAGACCGCTGTCGTCAGTTGAACAATGTTTACTCGGACAGGGGTTAAGCGGGCGGATTTTAAGAAGCGCGGTTTGGCGGGTCATGTTTCGGAGGGGGGCCCTTTGCACTTCTTCAAATAATATTTTTGCAGGAATCTCCTTGCGAATGATTTTGCCGAAGATTGTGTCTCCCGGGCCTGTTGGGGAGTTGCAGCGATGAGACAAGATCGAATTTGGGGGTAAAAAGGGGGTCAAATACACACAAAAAAGCATTTACACCAACAGTCTTTATAGGCATGAGTGTTGTACACAATTCTGAAAAAAGGCCTCATTTACAAAAGTAATATTTCCAGATGATTTAACCTCCATCAAATGTTATTATGACAGCCATATTGGATTTGAGACCAAATATAAAGATAATCTGTGATGACCCTCTGACTTAATTGCACGACTAGGGAACCTTTACAGAACCTTTGACCTCAAAACATCTTATTTGGATGTCAGAGCCCACTTGTTTTCCTTAGAGCGATTACAATAGCCACAACATAAAATGTTTAACTGTATGTATTTTTGCCAGGCGGTACCATACAGCACTGAATGAAAGTAAATTTGACATGGAAAGTTGTCTATTGAACAACTACCAAAAAGCAAAGTTTACATTCATCAGGATTCTTGATAGTTATTTCTGCCTATTGTATGGATCTGTGTTTACAGGTCTTTATTATAAAAGTTATTTAAGATATCCAAATGCTGTTTGTGTATTTGGGCAGACAATTGACTTGTTGTATTAAAGATTTGAGCAGTATCAGAGCTTGCCATATTGGGTTACGCCTGCAGCCAGGCATTATTCTGCACTGTTTGAGTCAAATGGTGTCACAATATCTCTAAATGTAACCCCTTCTGCAGTAAAATATTTTTACACAACCATCCATTTCATACATGGGAGACCTTAGAGATATGGAAAAACATGGTTGTGCTTTGTTATACCTCGGGTCGGCGCATCTAAAAAAACAAAATACATTTTTGGAGGATTGGTCACTAGCCTAAAGTGCATTTTCAGGATCCTGTTAACTGTACTGTATCAGTGTTGTTTACGTTATTAAAACTCTTTCTACCTGAACTGTTTTTGGCATCTCCAATGTGTGTGTATAGAATAGTCAACAGGCATGACTGGTTTCAATCTGGAGCAGGAGTGGACTTGCTAAGAAAGAGCTCACATTGGGGGTTAATTAGTCCTAAATCGAACAGCTGTTGTGCCTAAGATTGAAAATAGGTCAACGTTACACTTAGCCAATGGTAAAAGGGACAGTTTACTATCTTGTGATTTGTTGACATCCTCTTCCTGACTGATTATGAGACTTAGTTAATGCCACTCCTAGGAAAATTGAAATCTTGTCAAATGTTTTGTTATTAGACTGTTTTACCTCACAGCTCTGATGGCAACAAATGGAAGACAGCTCGGAAAAAAATCTTTAATATGTAATTTCAGAGACAGGTACATTGAAAGCCTATCTGATCAAACTAAAATATAAACCATTCTTTGTGACAACAGAATGGGCAGGGCTGCCGTAGTAATAGCAAGGAGAAAGGTTAACACTAAGATAACCAATAAAAACACAGTAGATCCAAAGTGTGTAAATTTGATTTTTTTAGGCCTTCAAACTAAACATTAACCGCTAGAACACCTTACTGATGATCCCAACTGATGTAATGTCTGATCTATACATTCCATTTCTATGGTTAAAACCTGGCAGTGTGAGTTTCCTGGTCCGGATTGGGTTCCAGGCCCAAGGCTGGTGTTGGACTGTTGAGGTTCTAAACTCAGCTGGTTCTATCTTCTGTAGCGGTACCTCTTGAAGTGGAACCACAGCTGGAAGATCCCGTTGGCGAACTGACAACGGAACCCGTGGCGGTGAGAGTACTCCCACTCGCGGTTAACGATCTTAAAGGCAATGTCCTCGTATGGTGGGCCCGCATGGAACCGCAGAACCCCAAAGTCCTTGTTGTCGGGACTGGGTTCTAGGAAGTACTGCGGTGTGGAACGTTTGTTGATCAGGTCCGGGTAGAAGATGTTGAATTTGTAGCCCTGGACGATCTTAGGCGGAGGGTTGTCGAAGTCGTAATGGGTCTGGTTATATTTGTTCCACTCGAAGCCTGTGTGGACCCTGTTGAAGAAGCGAGGTTTCCGGGGACGGTATTTATCAGCCCACAGGTACATCTTCCCTGTGAGGGGAAGCTCTACGCTAAACTGAGCCTCGTCCCCGCCCATGCCCTGTTTGGCGCGACGCACAAACTCATCCTCTGCATTCTCATTGGCATCACCTGGAGAACAAGGGGTGAGCAGAGAGAGAAAGATGGATTAACAGGACAATGGGTAGAGATAGGCCTTGTAAGAATGTCTGAGCGTTTTTGTGTATGTACGAATATGGGCGTGTAAAGCCTCTTACCTGTGACGGCGAGCTGTCTGCGTGAGAGGTGTAGTTTGTGTGTGTCTTCGTCAGGTGTGATGGTGTGTGTGTCCAGCGGTTGCTCTGAGGGAAGCAGCAGTGTGGGACTGTAGCGGCCAGAGTCATACTCTGCCTGGCTCTGCTGGATCAAATCCTCCTCTGTCAGAACAGCCTCTACCACCTCACCCTTCTCCTCTCCATCCCCCTCTTTCTCCCCGTCTCCCTCCGTGGATGGGCCCGCCACTTGCTCATCCTTCTCCTCTGCATCTCTCTTTTGATTGATGGAAGAGGAGGGTCCAGGCACCTCTGAGGGAGTGTCTTTCCCGCTCTCGGTCCTGTGAATGAAAAACAGAGGCGGCAAAGGTCATACCCTGTGTACCTGAGCGCGTGTGTGTGCGGGCGCGCGTAGAAAGAGGTTGACGGTGTGCGTGCGCATACTCACACAGCCTCGTCCTCAGGCTCCTCTTTGATGATGGGGAAGAGAGGCACACTCTCCACTCCCTGCTCCTGTTTCAGCTTGAACAGCTTCTGACGCAGCACGTCCTGGTGCCTCTCTCTCAACCTACAACACAGATAGGGGTTGACATTTGTTTTCTTCATTTTAGTCATTTAACAGACACTTATCCCGAGCGGCATATGGTAGCGAGTAGACACATTTCTGTACTTTTGCCTGTACTGGTCCCCAGTGGGAATCGAACCCACAACCCGGGCGTTGCAAGCACCATGCTCTGCACGCAATCAACCGGTCCTCACCGTGCTCGGCCCATGAAGACCCTGACTTGCTGCATCAGGCTCTCCCAGTAGCCTATGTCCAGGTTGGATCCCCCAGCTCGGATCTTAGTCTCCATGTTGAGGTTCAGCGCCTGGAGCTGGCTGTACGTCTTTCCCTTAAACACTATCTGAACATCGGTGCTCACTGACGTGTTAATGCCATCACGGCGGTCACCTGGAGAACAGAGAGACAGTCAACATCACAAGACAGACTAGGGCTACACCAGAAATGGCACCCTATGCCCTAATTATATATTACACTACTTTTAACCAGGGTGCCATTTCCGACACACCCTAGGAGAAAGAGACAAGGGGAGAAATGCCTAGGCGTAAACAAATATAGAGATTGATGGTGGACAGCCAAGACAGAAAATGGGCCAATGAGAGAGAGCAATACTGAGATGTCCATGTAGCTGGGCCTGAGTGGTTGAGGTGGTGCACCTGGGCCTTTTCCAGATGCCTCCAGTTTCCGGAGCTTGCTGATCTCATCCTCTGTGATGGTGGTCATATCCCTCCAGAAGTCTACATTCTTCCCCTGCTCCAGCTCCATGTATACCTACGGAGAAAACACACAGGGTCACACAAAAAACAAACACTCTCTTCCTCTACAAACTACAATTTCTCAACCAACAAGCTCCATTTATTCTAGAAAGACAGTAAGCACACACACCTTGATATCTTCAAGCAGGTCGTCCATGTCAGTGACGGTGAGTCCGTTGAGGAAGGTGTAAGGTTCGTGCATCTCCACAGCCAGGTCGTCATCCTCAGCACTGATGTACTTAGCCAAAAGGTCTATGGGCTTAGCACGGCCATCACGGATACGGATCTTAGACCTAAACACACAAACATTTATTAGCTAGAGGGCTACACACAAATCCACATCGGCAGACACCGGAGCAGTGAGGTGTTGTTTTTGGACCAGGCTGTTTTTGAGTGAGTGAATGGAACCACAGTGCCTTCGGAAAGTATTCAGACCCCTTGACATTTTCCACATTTTATTTGTTTAGCCTTATTCTAAAATGAATTAAATAAAAAAAATCCTCAACAACAACAACAAAAAGTATTCAGACCCTTTGCTATGAGACTCGAAATCGAGCTCAGGTGCTGCATCTTGTTTCCATTGATCATCCTTCAGATGTTTCTACAACATGATTGGAGTCCACCTGTGGTAAATTCAATTGATTGGACAGGATTTGGAAAGGCACACACCTGTCTATATAAGGTCCCACAGTTGACAGTGCATGTCAGAGCAACAACCAAGCCATGAGGTCGAAGGAATTGTCCGTAGAACTCCGAGACAGGGTGGTGTAGAGGCACAGATCTGGGGAAGGGTACCAAAACATTTCTGCAGCATTGAAGGTCCCCAAGAACACAGTGGCCTCCATCATTCTTAAATGGAAGAAGTTTGGAACCACCAAGACTCTTCCTAGAGCTGGCCACCCGGCCAAACTGAGCAATCGGGGGAGAAGGGCCTTGGTCTGAGAGGTGACCAAGATCCCGATGGTACCTCTAACAGAGCTCTAGAGTTCCTCTTTGGAGATGGAAGAACCTTCCAGAAAGACAACCATCTCTGCAGCACTCCACCAATCAGGCCTTTATGGCAGAGTGGGCAGACGGAAACCACTCCTCAATAAAAGACAGCCCGCTTGGAGTTTACCAAAAGGCACCTAAAGGACTCTGACCATGAGAAACAAGATTCTCTGGTCTGATGAAACCAAGATTGAACTCTTTGGCCTGAATGTCAAGGTCATGTCTGGAGGAAACCTGGCACCATCCCTAGGGTGTAGCATGGTGACAGTATCATGCATCATGTTGTGGGGATGTTTTTTTCACTGGCGGGGACTGGGAGACTATTCAGGATCGAGGGAAAGATGAAAGGAGCAAAGTACAGAGAGATTCTTGATGAAAACCTGCTCCAGAGCGCTCGGGACCTCAGACTAGGGCGAAGGTTCACCTTCCAACAGAACAATGACCCTAAGCACACAGTCAAGACAACGCAGGAGCGGCTTTGGGACAAGCCTCTGAATGTCCTTGTGTCCCAGCCACAGCCCGGACTTGAACCCGATTGAACATCTCTGTAGAGACCTGAAAATAGCTGTGAAGCAACGCTCCCCATCAAACCTGACAGAGCTTGAGAGAATCTGCAGAGAATAATGGAAGAAACTCCCCAAATACAGGTGTGCCAAGCTTGTAGCGTCATACCAAGAAGACTCGAGGCTGTGATCGCTGCCAAAGGTGCTTCAACAATGTACTGAGTAAAGGGTCTGAATACGTATGTAAATGTGACATTTCAGTTTCATTGTTAATACATTTGTTGTTGTTTTTTTTAAACACGGTTTTGCTTTGTCATTATGGGGTATTGTGTGTAGATTAATGAGGGAAAGAAACAATTTAATACATTTTAGAATAAGGCTGTAACGTAACAAAATGTGGGAAAAGGGGTCTGAATACTTTCTGAATGCACTGCATGTGAGAGGTTATTGAGGGTCAGGGTATACAGAGGGACAGTAATGAAGGTGGCACCACTAACCGTAGCTTGGCCTGGTGCAAGTGAAAGTTGTCCTCTTGTTCCGCCCAGGTTTTGAAATGCTCTGCCTCCTTCTCTCTCTGCAGCATCTCCAGCTCGGTCTCTCTCATGGCCTTCTCTCGCTCCCTCTCCAGACGCAGCTGCTTCACCTAAACACAGGCAGACACACAAACAAAGTTACACACAGACACAGGTCCTGCTCTTGCATGGCTTTCTCTCTCTCTCACTCCACATTGTCCTACAGTAAAATTGCATGACTTCGTTGGAGTCAAATGTAACACTTTATATGGTCCCAACCCCATTTTGTGTTAAAACTACACTGATTTAAAAGATTTTCAAACCACAACTCTATGCACAAGGACTACTTTTAACAATTTCCACTGAAAAATGAACAAAAACGAGTTTGGTGGAAAAATTGTGCAGATGTAACCATAAGCTTTTAATGCGACCAACGTTTTTCAAAAACGATGATAAATATCTTCTCCGAATTAATATTAAAAGATGTCTGCTATCAGCTATGACATGGCACCTTGCGTTTGAAAAATCTCTTTTGGTTATTGAACTACAGTAAGTGAAGTGGATTTATACCTGGTGCCGGCATTACCGTAACAGAATTACATCATGGGTCCCTGATCTGTACTACACAGAAATGCATAAATATGGATACGAATGTCATTTACAGCACAGTTTCACAAGTTTGGACATCACAGTAGAATACAATGCAGTACAATACAGAGCAGCAGAGTTCAGTACAGTAGAGTTTAGTACAGTAGAGTATAATATATACTCAGCAAAAAAAGAAACATCCTCTCACTGTCAACTGCATTTATTTTCAGCAAACGTATTAACATGTGTAAATGTTTGTATGAACATAACAAGATTCAACAACTGAGACATAAACTGAACAAGTTCCACAGACATGTGACTAACAGAAATGGAATAATGTGTCCCTGAACAAAGGGGGGGTCAAAATCAAAAGTAAGAGATAGTATCTGGTGTGGCCACCAGCTGCATTAATTACTGCAGTGAATCTCCTCCTCATGGACTGCACCAGATTTGCCAGTTCTTGCTGTGAGATGTTACCCCACTCTTCCACCAAGGCACCTGCAAGTTTCCGGACATTTCTGGGGGGGAATGGCCCAGGCCCTCACCCTCCGATCCAACAGGTCCCAGGCGTGCTCAATGGGATTGAGATCCGGGCTCTTCGCTGGCCATGGCAGAACACTGACATTCCTGTCTTGCAGGAAATCACGTATAGAACGAGCAGTATGGCTGGTGGCATTGTCATGCTGGAGGGTCATGTCAGGATGAGCCTGCAGGAAGGGTACCACATGAGGGAGGAGGATGTCTTCCCTGTAACGCACAGCGTTGAGATTGCCCTGCCCTCCACCTCGATCCCGCTCCAGAGTACAGGCCTCGGTGTAACGCTCATTCCTTCGACAATAAACGCGAATCCGACCATCACCCCTGGTGAAACAAAACCGAGACTCGTCAGTGAAGAGCACTTTTTGCCAGTCCTGTCTGGTCCAGCGACGATGGGGTTGTGCCCATAGGCGACATCGTTGCTGGTGATGTCTGGTGAGGACTTGCCTTACAACAGGCCTACAAGCTCTCAGTCCAGCCTCTCTCAGCCTATTGCGGACAGTCTGAGCACTGATGGAGGGATTGTGCGTTCCTGGTGTAACTCGGGCAGTTGTTGTTGCCATCCTGTACCTGTCCCGCAGGTGTGATGTTCGGATGTACCGATCCTGTGCAGGTGTTGTTACACGTGGTCTGCCACTGCGAGGACGATCAGCTGTCCGTCCTGTCTCTCTGTAGCCTGTCTTAGGTGTCTCACAGTACGGACATTGCAATTTATTGTCCTGGCCACATCTGCAGTCCTCATGTCTCCTTGCAGCATGCCTAAGGCACGTTCACCCAGATGAGCAGGGACCATGGGCAGGGACCATGGGCATCTTTCTTTTGGGAGTTTTCAGAGTCAGTAGAAATGCCTCTTTAGTGTCCTGAGTTTTCATAACTGTGACCTTAATTGCCTACCGTCTGTAAGCTGTTAGTGTCTTAACGACCATTCCACAGGTGCATGTTGATTAATGTTCATTGTTCATTGAACAAGCATGGGAAACAGTGTTAAAACCCTTTACAATGAAGATCTGTGAAGATATTTGGATCTTTACGAATTATCTTTGAAAGACAGGGTCCTGAATAAGGGACATTTCTTTCAGTTTAGTACACTCTACTGTGCTCTACTCAATGTAGAGTACTCAGTACTGTGCTATCCAAACTTATGAAACATACGTCTATGATAGATTCAGATTTGGTTCAACTACTTTTAAAAGTCCATGGACGCCCAGTGTCCATGGAAAGAGAAGGGGCTCATGGGTAGGTGTCAGTAAGACCTGGGAGAGGTGACATCATTAACTAGAGAGAAAGAGAGAGGGGTTGTCCAGACTCAGACTGTTGTAACACTGGGTTTGACCACAAGAAAGACACAAAAAAACAGTTATGAGCTGAACATAACAGTATGTCAGTGGAAGAGAGGACAGTAGCAGGTGACCCAAGCAGGTGACTATTATGATTTCCCATTGTAGCCAATTCAGTTGCAGTAATTCCATTCCAGATTTTTTGGTAATTCCTTTGCCAAATTGGTCAAGGAATTACGAGTTTTAATCACATAATAATTCATTAACAAAATTGATATCAGTAAAATCACTAAATCTAATTGGTAGGTCTACCATTACTTGTTACTTCTGTGGACTTAATTTAACACCGATTTCAACTATCCTTGATATATTATGCAGACCCAGAAAACTTGTGTTGCATAGAAGCATACCTTCTGCAGTTCTCTGCGATTCTCCTCCTGGATACGTTTGTTCCTGTCCTTCAGGTCCTTCTCCCCCAGATGGCCAATGCCCTTCCTGTCCAGAGCCTGACCACAACAACAACATACAGAAATACACACATTCCTCAGAGCCTTGTCTGATGAAGCCTGAAGACCTGACGTTGAATTTAATAGAATTCTAAGTCGGGCAGAAATGAGCATTTTGACCAGGAAAGTTTCATTTCATGACCTCTACAAGTCAGAATGCTGAATAAAAGTATTGGCTATCCATGTGGTTGTTCCTTTTGCTGGTAGGAATGTGAGACAAAATTACCAACAGAATAATGTTATCAACTCAACCTTCAGTACGCTGTTCTGTAGATCATTTGTATTTCCGGATTTTATTTTCAATACTGACGCAATTAGCACGTGACAAACACTTGCACAATGTGGCCGAGCCTAACCGAATGGCAAACACTTCCAGCTGATTGCGAGGAAACGTGTTTCGGCTATTGTTTACATATTGTGCATCACGTGTAATGTGACAACAGATTGATGATACAAGTGACAGAACCTATCGGCGCCGCAAAAAGTCAGGTAAACACTTTCCTGTGGAAACCTTATCTCCACCCCCTACCGCCAAAAAGGACCAACAGCATGTACAACCGGTAAAAAAAGTATAAATATTTTATTTTCAAATTCTGCCTTGTGGAGACTATTGCATTTTCTTTTACAGCGACTTCTTTCAGACTGATATTCATGGAGTAACCATTGTATCAGTCTGCCGGTTAGTCTAGGTCTGATAACCACTGCACTTCTAAAAGCAGGAGGTTGATAGTCCCATATCCCATACACCCATTTCTCAAGTGCTCATTCTCCTCTCCCTGTCTTACCTTCTGCCATTTGAAGGTGCCCAGCAGGTTGTTGTCCCCGAAGGGGTTGTCTGCATTGGTATAGCCCATGTACTCCTCACTCCAGCCCATCTTTTCTCTCTTCTTCCTCTCCTTGGCCTCCTTCTTGGCCAGTCGTCTGGCCCTCTTCTCCTCTGGGGTCTCCAGGGCCTTCAACATCTCTCTCTGGTTCTTCTTCTCATCTCGTACAGAGGGACCGGCCTCTCCAGACCCCGGGCTGCCTCCACGGGCCCCGCCATCCGACCCAGAGCTCTTAGACGAGTCAGAGGATCCAGAGCGACGTCTATTACGCTCTTTGTCCCTTTGGTCCTTCCCTCTGCTTCCTTCTCTTCTCCCACGGTCTTCACTCCTCCGGCTGCTTCTTTCTCTGTCTCGACTTTTCCTTGGGTCCTTGTCTCGGCTTCTCATTCTCTCCCTGTCCCTCGTTCTCTCCCGCATCTGTCGTTCCCTTTCTCTGCTGGGGCTTCTGCTCCCTCTGTCTGCACTCCTCCGCCATCTCCTCTCCCGGTCATTGTTCCCCCCGTCCCTCGAACTCTTCCGGTCTGCACTAGACCCTGAGTCGGACTGGGACTGGCTCCTGCCAATCATCTTCTCTCCTTTATCTTCTCTTCTGCTCTTCTCTCTTTTCTTCCTCCCCTTTGGATCATCTGAGTCAGACCTGATGGATAGAAAAACGTATAGTTGCAGATACAGTATGTGGGCCATTTTTTGCGAACTACATACACAGTACATTTTTATTTCATATAGCTTAACCTGTAACGTTTACCTGGATCTGTCTTTTGATTTGCCCGTCAGTTTACGTTTCTTGTCGCTGTCTGAGTCGCTTCTCGATCCGGGATGGTCTCTGCTACGGGGCCGCTGTCCTTGTCGCCTCGTAGATCCGCCACTGCTGTTCGAGTTTCCGCTCTCAGAACGCGCAATTCTCCGGGGTTTTATGTTCCGATCAATGGACCGACTTCGGCCTCTCTTCTCTTCGGGTGATTGTGATCTGCTTATTTTGGACCTGTTTCGATCCCGGTTCCGACTACGAGAGCCAGAACGGGACCGACGATGCTTTTTTGGACCCATGGCAAAAGAGTTCCCAAATTGTTGTGGTCCGTTCTCTTCTAGGTCGCGTAAATAGGACCTGTATAATTATTTGTGTTCGCAGCACACACCTGTATTGTATTTGAGGGGGAAAAAACCTTAAGAAAAATATAAACATCATTATTTAACTTAAACAACGAAGGGATCCTCTCCTAATAACCTTTATATTGATTTTGTTCGCATTTGTTTAATTCTCAGGTATATTTAAAGCCAACCACTGGGACTTGCATTGAGCACCGACGCAGTTTGTATGCGTCATATTATAAACTGATTGGTCGTTTCGTTTGGAGCAGAATGGGGGATGGTGAAATACAACTCCGCTTTTCTCAAGTATTCTATTATGATCAATGAAATCAGCGCACTACATCCCATCTATAAGTATTTCGTATAGAGATATTTTAGTTTACACATAAATTGACATCGAAAAGGCCAAGCAAGGCACTTCACATCAAAACAAACAACATTCGTGTTGTTGTTACGTCACACCATTTGACTGTTTTCCAGAAATGCAGTGAGTGTAGTTCTTAAAAACTCGAAAACAATGAATGAGTCGTAAATACATTGCTATACACAATTAATTGGAATACTTGCACAATAAACATGGTGAATAAAATGTATATCATGAAACCTTTTGGTAAATTTTGCAATGCTGACATGAGAAGTTTAAGTCCTATATTTCATTGGAACTTCATTTCCCAGACGGCACTGCAATCTTATTGAACGTTTTGAGAGGAGAGTAGGAGACTGCTTTCACTCCTCACATTGTTAGCCAGCAGGGACACAGACGTTCGCAGTTGAAAAATATCGTTGGTGAATAATTATTCATGTTCTATAGACTTTGGCTGGTCCAAAACTAATTATTTTAGTATAACTATCAGTAGCAAAGTAAACGTTGTTTTTATATTCATTTGATCAATAGCTAGCGCCAGATGCTAACTACTAGCTAGCTCCACGGCAGTCAGCTAGGTCGGTGAGCCTAACTACTGAAATACCAAAACATTTATTTCTAGTATGAGTTTTTATAAATTCATCTATTTTATAAAGATAAGTAGCCAGATAAAACATATTGCGCGTTTTCACAACAAATCCATCCACCTGAAGCAAAATAAAGGTTAGCTAACTAGCATTTGTCCGCATCGCGAAATCGCAACAAAGAAAACGTTTTTTTTTGTTTTGCAGAAGGTGGCTAGCTAGGTTGTTACGGGTGTTCGAGTAAACAACGAGGTTGACTAGAGTAGCTAGTTCGCTATTTTACCATGGCGCAACATGGTCCTACTCACGTAGCAAGCTCACAGAAAGCATTAATGTTAGAAATGAAGAGCCTTCAAGAGGAGCCAGTCGAGGGCTTCAGAATAACATTGGTGGACGAGGCAGATTTATACAATTGGGAAGTAGCCATTTTTGGACCTCCTAACACTCACTATGAAGGAGGGTATTTCAAGGTAAGTTCGACGCATAGGTATGTCAGCTTGTTTTGCAAATATGTTACATACTCAAATGCTATTTTCTTCATTTATTTTGTTTGCTAGCTAGCCACCATTACTAATGGACATTGTTGGCTTCCGTTAATAGTAGGCCCGTGAAAAACGTAACATCGCATCTGCATTCTATTGATGCAGCCTGCAGTGACAAGCAGTACTGTTTAGTGGCAAACTTGTTTCTGGGTCACGCTGTTGTTGTTCTCTAGTATGGTCTACACAGCACTGGGTTGCAACATCAGGATTACTATTGAATCCGGTTAGGTAATTTAGGCCCCAGAGACGCATGTTAGGACATGTTGCTGACATATTTGCTTCTCTCCCTGTGTCCCACAGGCTCGTATCAAGTTCCCCATTGACTACCCCTATTCACCACCTGCTTTCCGTTTCCTCACCAAGATGTGGCACCCCAACATCTATGAGGTAAGACGAGATCACTGACCCAATTCTAGAAAAATACATTGTGTAACCTTTATTAAACTAGGCAAGTCAGTTAAGAACAAATTCTTATTTACAATGACAGCCAAACCCAGATGACGCTGGGCCAATTGTGCGCAGCCATATGGGACTCTCAATCACAGCTGAATGTGTGGTGTTAATCTACATTTCTCTCCATCTTTTTATGTGGCCTAATCCTAGTCACACCTGCATTTGTGAACATGAACTTGTTTGTGTATTCATTTTTTCCCTTGTGTTAGAATGGGGACGTGTGTATATCCATTCTGCACCCTCCGGTTGATGACCCTCAGAGTGGGGAGCTGCCCTCTGAGAGGTGGAACCCTACCCAGAATGTTAGGTACACATCTCAGCATGTTCTCTAACCCCACATCCCCTTCTCTCTGTACCCTTTCCTTCCCTTCTGCTTCATTTTTTCCTCTGTGACCTTCTCCCATTACCAAACATTTGCAAAACGAGAATTTCTATTTGACAAATTCAGGTAGGTCCCTCCCTGATTCATTTGGTTTTCTTCCGTTTAAGAAACAGAATCGACAGAATTAATACACCCCTGCTCTCCCTCTGCTTACTATATCACTCTCCCTTCCATCTATCACGCTCCCTTTTCATCCCCTCTTTCTCTGTCCCTCTCCTCTATGCCCCGCTCTCTCCCATTGTGCTGTGTCACTCATACTCGGATCACATGACACATGTCCATCTGGCTTCAGTGGAACCTCTCCAGGACTTCCTGGATCATGCACAGAACTCCTGTTACACTTTGGTTTATTTTCTGTCTGACCCAGTTATGTGGAATACTATAAGTCATCTTTGTCAGTTCTAATTTAAGTTGTAGGTCTTATTTTTACCAGCACCATTTTAGGTTTATATCAACATCGACAGGCTAACATATTTCCGAAATCGTACTTTGCAGAAATATCCTCGCCTGTATCCCACAAAGCAGGATCAATGAGTCAACCAGCTTACTTTGATAGAAACTGCTTGGTGCTTCTTTCTGACATTAAACCCTCTGTGTGGCTCCTGTAGGACCATCCTTCTGAGTGTAATCTCTCTGCTGAACGAGCCCAACACCTTCTCCCCGGCCAATGTGGATGCCTCCGTCATGTACCGCAAGTGGAGAGACAGCAAGGGCAAGGACAGAGAGTACGCAGAGATCATTCGGTAGGTACACACACAAAGGACAGAGTGTAGCATGCATACATACCACAAGTACAAGGACAGAGAGTACAGCACACACACACACACTTCACCCTCTCTATCTCACTGTCTCTCAGGAAGCAGGTGTTGGCCACTAAGGCTGAGGCGGAACGCGACGGGGTGAAGGTCCCCACCACGCTGGCCGAATACTGTGTCCGCACTCGCGCCCCGCCACCTGACGAGGGCTCCGACCTCTTCTATGACGATTACTATGACGATGAGGATCTGGAGGATGAAGACGATTGCTGCTATGATGAAGATGACTCTGGGACAGAGGAGTCGTGACGCGTCCCAAATGTGAACCTGGACGGCTGACGCATGCGCTCCCTGACCTCTCCGCCCATAGGAGAGACAGTTCTGAAAGGACTACTTCACATATTTTAAACCTCTCACTTTTTCTATCCACAGATGGCAAGTGGTTCTCCCCCTCAGTTTCTTCTCAGAATCCAAGAACACTTAGGCTGGGCCTGATGTGCTCAGTTTTCTACCAGTGCAAAGGTTGCACCTGTTATTTTCTGAAAGGATTGACTGAAATAAAGCAGAAAATGACATGCTACCTTTTGTCCTTGTTTGATTACCTGTTAAAAAAACAAACAAAAAACAGGTGTCAACATTGCGCTGGTGAAAACACTTGGTAAATCAGGCCCATAAGTTAGATCTCTCACTTGTTAAGTTTCCCTTCAACTTGCCGCCTCTCTTGTTCACTCACCTATAGACTTCATTGACTGAACAGGTGACTGAAGACTTCTCCGCCTGTCATGGTGACTGACACAGCAGAACTTATTTATCTCCAAGATGAGGTTCTGTGTTTTCTCCACCCTTAAATTTTTGTGCGAGGGAAACCGGACGATACATTTTGCAACATGGGTGTTTCTGCATGTCACACATCTTGGACACGTTAAATTTCTCTTAGATGGACCGTTGCTCTTGTCGCCATACTGGTTTGATTGAATTTCGAAAAAAATTTGATAATGGAAACGTTAATGACTTCTGCCTGGGGGGCCCCAGGTTGAGCTTGAGCTGTGGCCCAAACCCAGTTTGAACATTTTAACAGCGTTTCGCTGGCTTAGAGAACACCACCTCAGATAGTTACGGCTGTCGTTTGAAAGTGGAGTGTGTGATTCTAAATCGCCCAATGATGCTGCGGCAACCCGTTCTCCTGCATCTGGACAGAATCTCCTCAAGAGACCCTTTGCTCATCATGGTTCCCCTCTGCGAAGCAGGATGGAGCCAGAGACCTCAACCAGTCTTTGGTGGGGCCCAACTGTATGGAGAGAAAAAAAGTTAGCTGTATGGGTTTAGCAGCTTAATAATTAGCTACGTTTGCAATTTTTATTCTCCTTTCATTGAGAATTATGCCTGTAGTCTTTGTTAGAGAATGCTTTCAAATGTCCTGGGGTCGATGTTGGTGGGTTTCTGTAGGAAGATTGTATCTCTTCAATATGTTGTGGCAGTATCAGTCAGCAAGCAGTGGGAATTGGGAACGAAAATGGCAGCCACTTTTGTTTTTGCTTATTTATTTTGTGTGTGCTGCTTGGGTGTACTATCATGAATCTCCAAACAGGTGTGTGTGTGTGTCAGCAATATTGGATGTTGCATTTTATTCTAATTTGGCTTAATTTAACTTTCTCAGGATATTTAAGAATGAGGAAAAAATTTATTTTAAGATGGTATCGTGATCTAGTTTATCCTACCTGGTGGGCTTCAGAGATGGTTTACAGTAACATGTACACTTACTGATTTGCACATGTGGCTATATGTACGATCACCGTTTAATTTTATTTACATGTATTTTATTTTTTGCCTATTTAAAACTGAAAAAATAAAGATCATTATTGGAAAACAAAATGGCATTTTCTTCCTCTTACCCCCATTTGAAATGGGCAGTATGCATCACAATTGTTTTTACAACAATGCAAAAGTTGATTGTAGTGTAACAATGGTGTGTGTGCTGTCTATAGTACATCAACCATAGACAGCCTATAGAAGTAATTGTCAAACTCAAAGTTCCAGAAAGGGTTGAAAATGGCAGCCATATTGGTCAGCGAGAAAGTATAACGAATTAATGGTAGTAGAGGCATATTTCAAATTTTACTTATACAAGAAAATAAAAGGTGATATCAGAAATTGTGTAAAGATTTGTCAACCAAAAATATTCTCACATACTGAACAAAACAGGACCTCCACATTCGGCTTGTTCACCTGCAGGATCATCTGATACCAGCCACCAAGACAGCTGATGAAAAAGTGGGTTTGCACAACTGAAGAATTTCTGCACAAACTCAGAAACCGTCGCAAGGAAGCTCGTCTGCGTGCTCGTAGTCCTCACCAGGATTTTGACCTGACTGCAGTTTGGAGTCGTCATTGACTTCAGTGAGCAAATGCTCACCTTCGATGGCCACTGACACACTGGACAAGTGTGCTCTTCACGGATGAATTCTGGTTTCAACTGTACCGGGCAGTTGGCGTCATGTGGGCGAGCAGTTTACTGATGTCATGTAAGTCGCTCTGGATAAGAGCGTCTGCTAAATGACTTAAATGTAAATGTAAATGTTGTGAACGGAGTGCCCCATGGTGGCGGTGGGGTTATGGTGTTGGCAGGCATAAGCTACGGACATCGAACACAATTTCATTTTATTGATCGCAATTTGAATACACAGAGATACTCTGACGAGATCCTGAGGCCCATTGTCGTGCCATTCATCTGCCGCCATCACATCATGTTTCAGCATGATAATGCACGGCCCCATATCGCAAGGATTTGTACACAATTCCTGGAAGCTGAAAATGTCCCAGTTCTTCCAAATCAAACTTTGTCACATGCGCCGAATACAGCATGTGTAGACCTTAACGTGAAATGCTTACTTATACAAGCCCTTAACCAACAGTGCAGTTCAAGAAAGAGTTAGGAAAATATTTACCAAATAAACTAAAGTAACAATAAAATAACAATAACGAGGCTATATACTCCCACTCCTCTTTCTATTCTGGTAAGAGCCAGTTTGCGCTGTTCTGTGAAGGGAGTAGTAGATAGCGTTGTACCAGATCTTCAGTTTCTTGGCAATTTCTCGCATGGAATAGCCTTCATTTCTCAGAACAAGACTGGACTGACGGGTTTCAGAAGAAAGTGCTTTGTTTCTTGCCATTTTGAGCCTGTAATCGAACCCACAAATGCTGATGCTCCAGATACTCAAGAAGGCCAGTTTTATTGCTTTTTTAATCAGTACAACATTTTTCAGTTGTGCTAGCATAATTGAAAAATGGTTTTCTAATGATCAATTAACCTTTTAAAATGATCAACTTGGATTAGCTAACACAACGTGCCATTGGAACACAGGAGTGATGGTTGTTGATAATGGGCCTCTGTACGCCTATGTAGATATTCCATAAAAAATCTGCTGTTTCCAGCTACAATAGTCATTTACAACATTAACAATGCCTAAACTGTATTTCTGATCAATTTGATGTTATTTTAACGGACAAAACATTTCTAAGTGACCCCAAACTTTTGAGCAATAGTGTAGGTGTTCCTTTTGTCCAGGTGAGAAAGGGCAGTGTGGAGTGTGATTGCGTCATCTGTGGATCTGTTGGGGTGGTATGCGAATTGGAGTGGGTCTAGGGCATCCGAGGATGCTGTTGATGTAAGCCATGACCAGCCTTTCAAAGCACTTCACGGCTACCGACGTGAGTGCTACGGGGCGGTAATCATTTAGGCTGGTTACCTTCCGTTCCTTGGGCACAGGGACTACGGGGGTCTGCTTGAAACATGTAGGTATTACAGGGAGAGGTTGAAAATGTCAGTGAAGACACTTGCCAGTTGGTCCACGCGTGCTTTGAGTACATGTCCTGGTAATCCATCTGACCCCGCGGCTTTGTGAATATTGACCTGTTTAAAGGTCTTGCTCACATCAGCTACCGAGAGCATTATCACACAGTCATCCAGAACAGCTGGTGCTCTCATGCATGCTTCAGTGTTGCTCGCCTCGAAACGAGCATAAAAGGCATTTAGCTTGTTTGGTAGGCTTGTGTCATTGGGCAGCTCGCGGCTGATTGGGATATGTACGTACGGTCACTGTGGGGACGATGTCATCAATGCACTTATTGATGAAGCCGATGACTGAGATGGTATACTCCTCAATGCCATTTGATGAATCCCGGAACATATTTCAGTCTATGCTAGTGTAACAGTATAACTTTAAACCGTCCCCTCGCCCCGACACGGGCGCGAACCAGGGACCCTCTGCACACATCAACAACGGTCGCCCACGAAGCATCGTTACCCATCGCTCCACAAAGGCCACGGCTCTTGCAGAGCAAGGGGCAACACTACTTACGTCTCAGAGCAAGTGACGTAACTGATTGAAATGCTACTAGCGCGCACCCGCTAACTAGCTAGCCATTTCACATCCGTTACACTCACCCCCCTTTCAACCTCCTCCTTTTCCGCAGCAACCAGTGATCCGGGTCAACAGCATCAATGTAACAGTATAACTTTACGTCGTCCCCTCGCCCCGACACGGGCGCGAACCAGGGACCCTCTGCACACATCAACAGTCACCCATGAAGCGTCGTTACCCATCGCTCCACAAAAGCCGCGGCTCTTGCAGAGCAAGGGGCAACACTACTTAAGTCTCAGAGCAAGTGACGTAACTGATTGAAATGCTACTAGCGCGCACCCGCTAACTAGCTAGCCATTTCACATCCGTTACACTAGCAAAACAGTCCTGTAGTGTAGCATCCGCGTCATCTGACCACTTCCGTATTGAGCGAGTCACTGGTACTTTCTGCTTTAGTTTTTGCTTGTAAGCAGGAATCAGGAGGATAGAATTATAGTCAGATTTGCCAAATGGAGGGCGAGGGTGAGCTTTGTATGCGTCTCTGTGTGTGGGGTTAAGGTGGTCTAGACTTTTTCCCCCTCTGGTTACACATGTGACATGTTGGTAGATATTAGGTCAAGCGGATTTAAGTTTGCCTGCATTAAAGTCCCCGGCCACTAGGAGCGCCACTTCTGGATGAGAATTTTCTTGTTTGCTTATGGCCTTATACAGCTGGTTGAGTGCTGTCTTAGTGCCAGCATTGGTTTGTGGTGGTAAATAGACAGCTACGAATAATATAGATGAGAACTCTCTTGGTAGATAGTGTGGTCTACAGCTTATCATAAGGTACTCTACCTCAGGCGAGCAATACCTCGCCTGAGGTATTTGTCATTGACAAATAGACACACCCCCGCCCCTCGTATTACCAGACGTAGCTTCTCTGTCCTGCCTGTGCATGGAAAGTCCCGCCAGCTCTTTATTATCTGTGTCGTCATTCAGCCACGACTCGGTGAAACAGAAGATATTACAGTTTTTAATGTCGCGTTGGTTGTATAATCTTGATCGTAGGTCATCCATTTTATTTTCCAATGATTGCACGTTGGCCAATAGAACGGATGGCAGTGGGTGTTTACTCACTCGACTACGAATTCTCAGAAGACAACCCGACCTCCGCTCCCTTTTCCATGGCCTGCATACTCACCAGACATGTCACCCATTGAGCACGTTTGGGATGCTCTGGATCGACATGTACGTCAGCGTGTTCCAGTTCCCGCTAATATCCAGCAACTTCGCAAAGCCATTGAAGAGGAGTGGGACAACATTCCACAGGCCACAATCAACGGCCTGATCACCTCTATACGAAGGAGATGTGTCGCGCTGCATGAGGCAAATGGTTGTTACACTAGATACTGACTGGTTTTCTGATCCACCCCCCTGCCTTTTTTTGTAAAGGTATCTGTGACCAATAGATCAATATCTGTAATCCAAGTCGTGAAATCCATATATTAGGGCCTAATCAATTGATTTCAATTTACTGATTTCCTTATATGATCTGTAACTCAGTAAAATCTTTGAAATGGTTGCATGTTGCATTTTTCTTCAGTGTAAATATCTTATCACATCACTGGCAAACCATGGTTGACCAACTCCCTGACCAAAATGGCTGACCTTTATACCATCATAAGTTTATTTACTAAAGCCAAAGTAAGGGAAATGTGTACTGTGAAAGTAGAAACTACGCCAAAGATTTTTATAACTAACCCAAGATAGACCACAGCCTTTCGTTTTCAATGGGCGCAAATTAATTATAGTGTGCAGAACAAGCAAGGAGGTGGGCAGAGCCAAGTGAAAGCCTATTGGCTCGTTCTAGCATGTATTGCATATTTCCGTTAAGCGAACTACTCTGTGAAGTGTGCCTGTGCAATAACTCAATTCGCCCTTGCACTCCAATATAACGCAATTTTTAAAAACTTTGGCAAATGGTTAAGTCTACAAAACCTAGTCCACTCTGTAACAGATTTTAGTTTGGGAAACAGAAAACTGTATTGAGATCAAATGTTTCATCGATGAGAAAAGTAGTTATCTATCATCTATATCATGCTGAAACAATCCACCCTTAGGATTATTCAGCATGTCTACAACCATTTAAACAGTAACATCTGTTACCGCCAATAACTATTTTGCCATATCCACAATAACCATCAACCTGGCATTTCTGCTTTCCACAACCCAAGTCGTGTTGATAACCTTACCAATGAAAGCAATGAAATTAACTTTTTTCACTATTAAAGTGTCCTTTGACACAGCACATTCATGAGCGTAACATTTCTGACCAGGTCTTGAAACCATGCCAGGACCAGAAGAAACAACAGCCCCGACATTAGGTCTATTTAGTACAGGAGCAGCCATGGAAGCTCTATCATTCCGCACTGTAGTTCCGCCAATCTGTCTTAAAGCCTCTGCATACGATACATCATGAATGATTCTATATCTCTGAGCCTCTCTCTGCACCCTCCATCCACCAAATGCTGCAGTATGTTCCCCCCACAATTACAACACTTGACCTTCACATTGCTCCTGCATTCACCGTAATCATGTTCCCCTCCACACTTGGCACATCTTTTCTTTACACTGAACATCTTGACTTTTTCCACATTTTGTTACGTTACAGCCTTATTCTGAAATTGATTACATAGATTTCCCCCCTCATCAATCTGCACACAATACCCCATAATGACAAAGCAATAACATTTTTTTTGATTTTTTTGCAAATGTATTAAAAATTTGAAACGGAAATATGACATTTACATAAGTATTCAGACCCTTTACTCAGTACTTTGTTGAAGCACCTTTGGCAGTGATTACAGCCTTGAGTCTTCTTGGATATGACGCTACAAGCTTGGCACACCTGTATTTGGGGAGTTTCTCCCATTCTTCTCTGCAGATCCTCTCAAGCTCTGTCAGGTTGAATGGGGAGCATTACTGCACAGCTATTTTCAGGTCTCTACAGAGATGTTCGATCAGGTTCAAGTCCGGACTCTGGCTGGGCCACTCAAGGATATTCAGGGACTTGTCACGAAGCCACTCCTGCATTCTCTTGGCTGTGTGCTTAGGGTCGTTGTCCTGTTGGACGGTGAACTGTTTCCCCAGTCTGAGGTCCAGAAAGCTCTAGAGCAGGTTTTCATCAAGGATCTCTCTGTACTTTGCTCAGTTCATCTTTCCCTTGATCCTGACTAGCCCCCCAGTACCTGCTGCTGAAAAACATCCCCACAGCATGATGCTGCCACCACCATGCTTCACCGTAGGGATGTTGCCAGGTTTCCTCCAGACGTGACGCTTGGCATTCAGGCCAAAGAGTTCAATCTTGGTTTCATCATACCAGAGAATCTTGTTTTTCATGGTCTGAGAGTACTTTAGGTGCCTTTTGGCAAACTCCAAGCGGGCTGTCATGTGCTTTTTACTGAGGAGTAGCTTCCGTCTGGCCACTCTACCATAAAGGCCTGATTGGTGGAGTGCTGCAGAGATGGTTGTCCTTCTAAAAGGTTCTCTCATCTCCACAGAGGAATTCTGGAGCTCTGTCAGAGTGACCATTGTGTTGTTGGTCACCTCCCTGACCCGAATGCTCAATTTGGTCAGGCGGACAGCTCTAGGAAGTCTTGGTGGTTCCAAACTTCTTCCATTTAAGAATGATGGAGGCCGCTGTGTTCTTGGGGACTTTCAATGCTGCAGACATTTTTGGTACCCTTCCCCAGATCTGTGCCTCGACACAATCCTGTCTCAGAGCTCTACGGACAATTCCTTCAACCTCATGGCTTGGTCTCGGGTGTGCCTTTACAAATCATATCCAATCAATTCAATTTACTACAGGTCGACTTCAATCAAATTCTAGAAACATCTCAAGGATGATCAATGGAAACAGGATGCACCTTAGCTCAATTTTGACTCTCATAGCAAAGGGTCTGAATACGTATGTAATAAGGTATTTCAGTTTTTTATTTTTAATACATTTGCAAAAATATCTAAAATCCTGTTTTCACTTTGTCATTATGGAGTATTGTGTGTAGATTGATGAAGATTTTAGAATAAAGCTGTAATCTAACAAAATGTAGAAAAAGTCAAGGGGTCTGAATACTTTCCTACCTTGGCCCTCTTTAACAACTACTTTCCGAATGCACTGTGCATGTCCCATTGTTTGGCATTTAAAACACTGCAATGGGGATGGGACAAATTCTCTGACATTGAAAATAAGGAACTTTTCCAGGCAAAACCTTCTCAAACCTCAGCAGCACTGATAAGCTTTCATTTCTTTGACCCTCTTTCCTACTGATCAACTTTTGGCCTCAATTACTCTGCCTCCTGTCGTGGAAAATTGCAAGATTATGTTATAGTGCTTGTACGGTATATTATAATTTTTGTATTGCATTAGAATGGTTGTGTTATTCGACAGAATGGAGTATTCTGTCGACTATTGTGTGTGTGTGTTCCACTGAGGAAGGGCCTCTATGAGATAGCACTGACAGAGGAGATTTACGATGTCTTTGGGTAATAAAGCCTAAAGAGCATTCCAGATAGTAAAGGTAATGTTTTTGTGCTATACCGTACCAGGGTGAGATGGGTTCCAGTAGGAGGGGGCCAGACACTGGTCTTTACAATGAGAACTGTTGACACAGCAGTAACTGTCTGCTATGTTTTATCGATATCTTTCATACAAATCTTAACCTTTGTGAACTGTTCCTAAGATTTGTGGTTCGTCATGTAAGTTGAGAGGGGTGGCTATAAAAGATCTTTGTATTCTTCTGTAGGGACTCTCAAAATTCATTATAGATAGTGAATTGTTGAAAGTCAAAGGCTAAAGCTTAAAGCTCATTAAAGATTAAGTTTAAGTATAACTCTGACTGGTGTGTATTTTGTAACTCTCCTCATTTGGTACTACAGGAAAATGCCATCACACTCCATACACATTTTCTTTGATATCATATATGGACATAGATATTGGGATCCCAGTGATGACTCCCTTCAACCTAGCATAAGCACCAGGGACATGGCTTTTAATCTTCTTCCCATTACGCTTTTCCATTTGCAGAATCTTCCCTTGCTGATCCTAGCTACCTCAAAATATTAACAATCTACCATTTCCAATGAACCGGGCTAATTTGACTTCACATATCTCTTTCTCAACAGCATTGGTTAGTCAGATCGGGTGTAAATGAGGCCCTGTGCTCTCATTAAACACCATCACCACTTTCCATTCCAACACATTATTACTATTGCTTCCTACCTTGGCCCTCTTTATAGTTTCTTTACTAGATGCTACACTGCTTTCAGTATCATGATCTCCCTTCTTCATATGTCTTTCCACTACAGACCGTTCTGGTCCTTGACCCTCATCCTCCCGCTCCATATAATCAGAACTGACAGCCATATTGTTAGCATTCCAGCACAGCTGTTGCTTCTCCAACCTTTTCTCCATTTCGTTCCTTACTACTCGCCGCCATTTCGGCTGTCAGACTTCCAAACTTCTCACACACCAACAACTCATTCACCAAGTCGGATGTCCCACTCGTTAATTTTGCTTGAACTCGGTAGCTGAAGTCCTACTCGTTTCAAAATTGCCAGCCTGGAAGTACTGGAAATACTCGAGAATGCATACCGTCCGGCCACTTGGCTTCCTCTCACCGCCATATTTGGTAGTGAGTGGAAACGCCAACCGGATGCTTTACATTTATACATCCGGTGAATTTTCTGTCTCATTGTTCTTTTAAAAAAATATATTTTTTATTTTTATTAACAACAAATCAATACAGAAAGTACATAAGGGAACACAAGTGTACATATAGATTATATATAATGGACAATCGAGCTAGGGGGTACAATATCACATTACAATTACACAAGGACCATAAGGGACATACATACACTTACCATTCTAACAATTCTAACAGCTTTTTTGTTAGTAGAGTATTTAATAGTCTTAAAATAGAGTTCAATTTATTTTTGTAGGGTAAATTTACATTTGTGTATATGAAATTTGGCCAAAAGAATAATGAAATTAATTCCATAAAAATGTTTCAGCTTATTTTTATCGTATGTAAAGAATCCAAGCAGTACATCTCTCCACAATAGTGTAAAATCTTCATAAATGTGTTCAATTATAAATCTACTGATGTCTTGCCACAGTTTTCTTACATGTATACAATGCCAAAAAAAGATGCAACACTGTTTCTGGGTGGTCATTACAAAAGGAGCAATTTGAGTTGATGTTTTCCTTAAACTTCTTCATATAGTGGTTGGCAGGATAATATTTATGAATAATTTTAAAGGAAACCTCCTTAATTTTGTTAACAAGTAGGTATGTGTGTGGCAACATCCAAACTTTTCCCCAACAGATATTATCAATAAATCCATTCCAATAAGGCATGACATAAGGTATAGATACAACATCCTGCTGAAACAAGGTTCGTATCGCTCTGTTGTTGAATGGGCCAAAAGATAAACAAATCTTTCCTACTGATGAGTCAACAGGGTCAATAGAAGGTAGGCTCTGAGGGTCAGGTCTTGACACGTTCCTGAATAACAGAGCAACACCTGAGGGAATGGCGTCTAAAACAATTGCAAAATCTTTAGGTGTTACAGGGACCTTGTAAAGAGAAAATAATTCCTTATAACTGAGTAAAAGACCCTCTGCATTTACCAGTTGGCTCACCAATAGGATATTATTTCGGAACCAATATTCTAAAAACAAAGAAGTATTTTTATACAATATATCCCGATTATTCCATATATAATATCTGTGTGGAGAAAAATAGTGTTTATAAATTAAGGACCATGACAAGAAAACCTGCCGATGAAAAGCAGAAAGTTTCACTGGAATTTTGTCAATATTATAATTGCAAGACAACATGAAGTTAAGGCCACCAAAAGTAGAGAAGACATGATGAGGAATAAAATTCCAGATAGAAGTGGGTCTTCTTAGGAATTGTTTTATCCAATTGATCTTAAAAGTATTACTTAAAGTAGTAAAGTCCAGAAAATTCAGTCAACCATTCTCATAAGTGTTCATTACAACAGTTTTCCTAATGTAATGGGTACGGTTTCTCCAAAGAAAGTTGAAAAGCATCTGGTCTATCTCCTTGCTTACTTTACTGTCAAGATATAAAGATGAGCGCCATATGTTAGTCTAGAGATACCTTCAGCCTTGGTTGTTAGGACTCTACCTTTTAAAGATAAGTCCCTCTGTAGCCATTGATTTAGCTTCTTCTGGGTATTTTTAATAAGAGGGTTAAAATTTAGTAAGCCTCTAGACTTCTGATCCTTTACAATGGTTTTGCCTAACTATGTAAGTTCTTATTTTACTGGAATACCATAATATGAAGCTGTCACACAATCTTTGACAGCTATGAGTTCACATTTATTAATGTTAAGGTATAGACCAGACGCTTTGGAAAAGGATTGTATCACATTGATCGATATGGGAATTTGGTTAGCATCTTTCAGAAAAAGTCTAGTATCATCAGCCAGCTGGCTTATAATAATTTATTTACCAGCTATGGAAATACCTTGTACAGTACTATTTTTTTAAGAATTTGCAAGAAGTTGGGTGATTAATAAAAACAGATACGGGGAGATAGGACAACCTTGCCTAAATCCTCTCTTTAACTCAAATCTAGGTGAGGTGCCATATTTCAATTTGATAGAGGTTACCATTTGCATAGAGAGTCTTAATAGCCTTACAGAAAAAATCCCCAAAGCCAAGTCTCTCAAGGGAGTGGAAGAGAAACTGATGCTCTACTGTGTCAAATGCTTTATAAAAATCTAAAAATAATATGAAGCTATCCTCAGTAGTTAGGTCTGAGTAGTCAAGTATGTCTAATACTAGTCTGACATTGTTAGAAATATGTCTGTTCCTCATGAAGCCAGACTGTGTTTCATCAATGATTGCATCCAGGACTTCTTTAATTCTTTTTGCAAGTAGTAAGGCTAATATCTTATAGTCATTATTAAGAAGACAAATTGGAAGCCAGTTATCGATGAGCAGCACTTCTTTGTTAGGCTTAGGTGTCACGTTCCTGACCTATTTCTGTTCATTTGTTATATGTGTTAGTTGGTCAGGACGTGAGTTTGGGTGGGCATTCTATGTTCTCTGTTTCTGTGTTGGTTTTGGGTTGCCTGGTATGGCTCTTAATTAGAGGCAGGTGTTTGGCGTTCCTCTAATTAAGAGTCATATTTAGGTAGGCGTTGTCACAGTGTTCGTTGTGAGTGATTGTCTTCAGTGTCTGTGTCTTTACACCACGCGGGACTGTTTACGGTTTGTTCGGTTTGTGTAGCCTATGTTCCTATTCGTGCGTTTTTTCTTGTTTTATGTAAGTACGTCGTCTAGGTCTGTCTACACCGTTTGTTGTTTTTGTTAGTTTAATCAAGTTCGTGTTTTCGTTAAATAAATATGTATTTTCACTACGCTGCGCCTTGGTTCCCTCAATACTCCTCCTCTTCCGAAGATGAAGAGGAGGAGGAATGCCGTTACAGAATCACCCACCAAATCTCCAGAACCAAGCAGCGGAGTAAACGGAGTAAGGGACAGGAAAAGAAGGAGGAATGGACTTGGGACGATGTATTGGACGGGAAAGGTTGCTACACACGGGAGGAGATCCTGGCTGGTAGGGATCGCCTCCCATGGGAACAGCTGGAGGCACTGAGGAGAGCAGAGGCAACCGGAGAAGGGAACCGGAGTTATGAGGGAACGCGTCTTGCACGGAAGCCCAAAAAGCCCGTGAGTAACACCCAAAAATTTCTTGGGGGGGGGCTAAGAGGTAGTGGGCCAAGGGCAGGTAGGAGACCTGCGCCCACTTCCCAGGCTTACCGTGGAGAGCGGGAGTACGGGCAGGCGCCGTGTTACGCAGTAGAGCGCACGGTGTCTCCTGTACGAGTGCATAGCCCAGTGCGGGTTATTTCACCTCCCCGCACTGGTAGGGCTAGATTGGGTATTGAGCCAGGTGTCATGAGGCCGGCTCAACGCGTCTGGTCTCCAGTGCGTCTCCTCGGGCCGGCATACATGGCACCTGCCTTACGCATGGTTTCCCCGGTTCGCCTACATAGCCCGGTGCGGGTTATTCCACCTCCCCGCACTGGTCGGGCAACCGGGAGCATTCAACCAGGTAAGGTTGGGCAGGCTCAATGCTCAAGAGAGCCAGTACGCCTGCACGGTCCGGTATTTCCGGCGCCACCTCCCCGCCCCAGCCTAGTACCTACAGTGCCTACACTACGCACTAGGCTACCAGTGCGTCTCCTGAGCCCAGTTCCTCCTCCACGCACTCTCCCTGTAGTGTGTGTATCCAGTTCGGTGCCTCCAGTTCCGGCACCACGCACTAAGCCTCCTGTGCGTCTCCAGAGCCCTGTACACACTGTTTCTTCTCCCCCTACTAATCCTGATGTGCTTGTCCTCAGCCCGGTGTCACCAGTGCCGGTACCACGCACCAGGTATAGAGTGGGCTTTGAGAGTACAGTGTGCCCTGTCCCTGCTCCCTGCACTAGTATGAAGGTGCGTGTCCTTAGCCCGGTGCCTCCAGTTCCGGTCTACAGTGCGCCTTATCCGGCCAGAGCCATCCGTCTCCCCAGCGCCATCTGAGCCATCCGTCTCCCCAGCGCCATCTGAGCCATCCGTCTCCCCAGCGCCATCTGAGCCATCCGTCTCCCCAGCGCCATCTGAGCCATCCGTCTCCCCAGCGCCATCTGAGCCATCCGTCTCCCCAGCGCCATCTGAGCCATCCGTCTCCCCAGCGCCATCTGAGCCATCCGTCTCCCCAGCGCCGTCTGAGCCATCCGTCTGCCATGAGCCTGCAAAGCCGCCCGTCTGCCATGAGCCTGCAAAGCCGCCCGTCTGCCATGAGCCTACAGAGCCGTCCGTCTGCCAGGAGCCGCTAGAGCCGCCCGCCAGACAGGAGCCGCTAGAGCCGCCCGCCAGACAGGATCTGCCAGAGCCGCCAACCAGACAGGATCTGCCAAAGCCGCCAACCAGACAGGATCTGCCAGAGCCGCCAGCGAGCCATGAGCAGCCAGAGCCGCCAGCGAGCCATGTGCAGCCAGAGCCGTCAGAGAGCCATGAGCGTCGAGAGCCGTCAGCCTGCCATGAGCGTCGAGAGCCGTCAGCCTGCCATGAGCGTCGAGAGCCGTCAGCCTGCCATGAGCGTCGAGAGCCGTCAGCCAGCCATGAGCGTCGGGAGCCGTCAGCCAGCTATGAGCGTCGGGAGCCGTCAGCCAGCCATGAGCGTCGGGAGCCGTCAGCCAGCCATGAGCGTCGAGAGCCGTCAGCCAGCCATGAGCGTCGAGAGCCGTCAGCCAGCCATGAGCGTCGAGAGCCGTCAGCCAGCCATGAGCGTCGAGAGCCGTCAGCCAGCCATGAGCGTCGAGAGCCGTCAGCCAGCCATGAGCGTCGAGAGCCGTCAGCCAGCCATGAGCGTCGAGAGCCGTCAGCCAGCCATGAGCGTCGAGAGCCGTCAGCCAGCCATGAGCGTCGAGAGCCGTCAGCCAGCCATGAGCGTCGAGAGCCGTCAGCCAGCCATGAGCTGCCCTTCAGCCAGAAACGGCTATATACCCAGAACTGCCCCTCAGTCCAGAGCTGTCTCTCTGTCCGGAGCTGCATTTCAGTCCGGAGTTGCCCCTCTATCGTGATCTCCCTCTCTATCTTGATCTACCTCTATTTTCTGATCTATCCCTCTGTCTGGTGCTATCCCTCTGTCTTGATTTATCTCTCTGTCCCGGTGCTGTCCATGTCATTGATGTTACTAAAAGGATTTTGTGGGGGTAAATTGAGGGTGGACATTTTTAGGGGGAGAGGGAGGTTAGGATTGATTATGGTGGGGTAGGGACCTCGCCCGGAGCCTGAGCCACCACCGTGGTCAGATGCCCACCCAGACCCTCCCCTAGACTTTGTGCTGGTGCGCCCAGAGTTCGCACCTTATGGGGGGAGTTATGTCACGTTCCTGACCTATTTCTGTTAATTTGTTATATGTGTTAGTTGGTCAGGACGTGAGTTTGGGTGGGCATTCTATGTTTTCTGTTTCTGTGTTGGTTTTGGGTTGCCTGGTATGGCTCTTAATTAGAGGCAGGTGTTTGGCGTTCCTCTAATTAAGAGTCATATTTAGGTAGGCGTTGTCACAGTGTTCGTTGTGGGTGATTGTCTTCCGTGTCTGTGTCTTTACACCACGCTGGACTGTTTACGGTTTGTTCGGTTTGTGTAGCCTATGTTCCTATTCGTGCGTTTTTTCTTGTTTTATGTAAGTACGTCGTCTTGGTCTGTCTACACCGTTTGTTGTTTTTGTTAGTTTAATCAAGTTCGTGTTTTCGTTAAATAAATGTCTTTTCACTACGCTGCGCCTTGGTTCCCTCAATACTCCTCCTCTTCCGAAGATGAAGAGGAGGAGGAATGCCGTTACATTAGGTATCAGTGTTATTAACCCCTGACTCATTGTAGGAGGGAGAACATTGTTTTTAATACTCTCTAAAAAGACTTCAAATAGGAAGCGAGCTATTTGTTCAGAAAATAATTTGTAAAATTCTGATGTAATTCCATCAACACCTGGTGATTTATTGTTCTTTAGATGTTTGATAGACTCTATAATCTCTTCAACTTTGATGGGTTCATCACACTGTTTAGATTCTATATCACTGATAGAGTGAACATTATTCAGTGAGTTAAAAAACATATCTGTGGATTCCTGACAGTACGTAGAGCTATACAATTTTCTGTAAAAATTGCTACAGTATTTAGCGATTATTTTTTGGTCATCTGTAATAACACCATCAATGTTTAATTTATGGATAGTGTTATTTTTAGAGTGAAATTTCTCAAGTCTAAAGAAATAGGATGAATTCTGTTCTCCCTCCTCAATCCATTTTTTCCTAGATCTAATAAAGGCTCCTTCTGCTTTTAATCTATATATATTATCCAGTTTATTTTGTAACTCAACCAGTTCCATCTTCTCCTCCCCCGAGAGGCCGGCTGGTGACCTCTGAGAAAGGGAAGTTATCTTAACGATCACCTTTTCCTCCCCAGCTCTTCTGGTCTTAGCAAGATTACTACCATATTTTCTAAGGTATTTGGACACCTCAAATTTAAAGAGCTCCCAGTTCTTGCAATAAGATTTTTCTTCACAAGCCCTTTCCCAAAAGTGTGACAGCAGATCTTTATCCTCAAATTTAACTATATCATTATTTAATAATGAGCTATTTAGCTTCCAGTAAGATGCTCTGCCAAGGTTAGTATCAGGGGTAAATATTTTGATATCAATGTAAATGGCCCTATGGTCTGTGAGGGGAGTAGTACAGATATTTGTAGTAACACATTCACTATCAATACATTTGGATATAAGCCAAAAATCTATTCTGGATTGTCTGGAACCTGTTTTGTTACTCCAAGTGAATGATCTGTCGGCCGGAAACCTCTCTCTCCTCTCCTGTCCTCTCATCTTCATCCCCATCCCCCCTTTCACTCAGATCAAACTTTTCCATAAAAAGTATTAAACCCAAATTCTGATTGGTTGGTCTACCTGGGGGCCATCTATCAGTTGAATTATCTATTGTAATGTTAAAGTCCCCTCCTATCAATAATAACGAATTGGGAAATTTAGATAACCAATGAAGTATATGTTTCTCTATAGATTCAAGCAATTCATCATTCTCATGTTTGGTGTTGTACCCGTAGAAGTTTACAGTAATGAGCGTAATGTCATTGTAACTGATCACAAGACAAATAAAGTGATCCAACGTCTCATTGTTCTATCTGCACTACAGCCAAGCCAAATAACTCATCAGTCATTTTAAGTGGAATCGTCCCTTATGGATGACGTCACCAAACTGGGTCTCAACAACGAGCAAGTGGGCTGGTTTTCAAAAAGAAACAAAAGCTCATTGCGTTGAACGGGAATATTTACGAGAGCGTTGAGGTATATTTCTGAGTTTTTGTTGAGGAGCTGCAGTAATGTCTGTAAACTACGCCGCTGGACTGTCTACATATGCGGACAAAGGTGTATGCGGGCTCCCCGAGGTAAACACACAGGCAGGTGTTAGCTAGCTAGCTAAGTTACTAGTAGCAACAAAGCTTTTCGAGGATTCCCTCTAGTTCTAGCCAGAAGTGTACCTACCGTAGCACAATATCCATTCCTATTGCCAATATACACGTAGTTCAAAACTAGCTAGCTAGTAATATTCTATCTCTGTTGTTACACACTAAAGCTAACATGAACGCCAGTGTAGTGTTTCCCCTACCATTACGTTGTTGTTGCTGGCGCCCCTAGTCCTTTTGGCACGTTTTGCGATGTTCTCCACACACTGCACCGGGCACCCCACTGAAATAGATGAGTCAAACCTGCCCTACACCAACACTACCCTCTACACTCTCTCCCTTCTTTCTTACTCTTCCCACCTCGTCCTGTCCTGTCCTCTCATCTCATCTTCATCCCCATCCTCCCTTCACTTTCCCCTCTTCTCCCGTTATCTCCCCATCCCTACTCTCTCCCAGTCTTTTGACAGTAAAGAAGAGTTAAAGGGGAAGGTGGAGGCTCTGGCCCAGCTGATTAGGGAGTCCCAGTACCTGGTGGTCCACTCTGGGGCAGGCATCAGCACCTCTTCAGGCATACCTGACTTCAGGTAAGACCATTACCCTGTACCGCTCAACCACTCAGAGCGCATCTCCATAGGCTAAAGAAGCACACTCTCCTCCACCTCTCCCTGGTTGTAAAGGCTTGGTTCATGGCTATGCTGAACTGACACAGAGGATTTGGCCAGTTTAGAAATGTATTATTAGTAAAGGCTCGTCCTGTTCAATGAACCTACTTGAATGGGATCAGTGTCTTTTTCTCGCTCAAGAAATTGAATAATGAATGATGCATTTTTAAACAATTCAAGAAAGAATATAGGAAATGTGAGTCAACACCATCCTCTTATTTGGCTGCAGTACCGTGGTATCAGCAGAGGGGGGCAGTACAGGCTAGCTCTATTACCAGAGCAATAATTGTACGGTAGTGTTGGCTGAATCTCTGATGTTGACTTTCACACCAACGTTCCAACGTTTTCTTTTATATTACTTGTCATTACAATGTAATTCTTATTCTTTCTGTCTCTGCTTGTGTCTTCACGTGTTTTCCCTTTTCCCCATTGCTGCTGTGCGGAAAAGGACTAGAGGACTTTACATTCATATTTAATTAATCAGCCTTCTGTCATTCTGGTTTGTCTGTTTGTCCTTGAATTTAATTAATGGTCCATTACTGAAAAACCTAGGCATAAAAAGGACACATTCCCCCCTAAAGCCAGTTTGCAGACTTTCATTGCGCTTCATGTCCTGCGGCCCTTTTCTCTAAAAGATAAGTACGTAATACCTGGCTGACGTACTCCTCTAGCCTAATGACTGTCTTACCAAATGGCTGAGGAGCTTTGATCTGGTCTGAGCAGACCATAAGTCACACAGTGAGAGGTGAGAGAGCGGGGGCTGTGTCAGTTAAAAGAGAATGGGAGAGAGGAGAATGCTAAGGCCTTCATTCTGTATTCTCAGGATGTCTCGCTCTTCCTCTTGCATAGAAATGCATCTCTTGCCTTTTGAAGCCCGGCAGCTACCACAACAGATGCCACACCTTACTACAGAGATGTGGAGAGATTGCTTGACAGTCTGTCTTGTATGTTGCCCTGTCATAACCTTAGACGTGTGTGTGTGCGTGCGTTTGTACACACCTCTCACACTTCTATGTTGTCTCCCTCTCTCAGGGGTCCCAAAGGAGTGTGGACCATGGAGGAGAGGGGCGAGTCTCCCCACTTTGACACCACATTCGAGGAAGCTCGGCCCAGCCTCACTCACATGGCCCTGCTGGGGCTGCAGAGAGCCAGCTACCTCAAATACCTCATCAGCCAGAATGTGGACGGCATCCACGTCCGCTCCGGCTTCCCCAGGTAACACTCCTTTGCAAAAGAGACTCTGTATCTCAATGGGTTTTTCATGGTTAAATATAATATAAAACCTGCTATACTATCCCAATGAAACACTACAATCATTCTCTGACCAGGACCTGTATTTATCAAGTGTCTCAGAGAATAAATGCAGATCTAGGATCAGTTTTGCCTTTTAGATCATAAATAATAAGATTCTATGGACAGGAGGGACCTGATTCTAGATCAGGACTCCTACTCTAAAGACTCTTTTGAATAAGCCCTGGTCTCTCTTGTGAATAGGATTTCATAGAATTGGAACGGCTACAGCTAGAGAGTGAAATCAATATGATTCAATACATTAGCAGGAGAATACCATTATTCCAATCTATATGGTAATCAGTTGGGAAGGAAATGCTAAACTAAAGTACTCTGTTCAAATCAAAGTTTATTTGTCACGTGTGCCGAATACAGCAGGTGTAGGTAGACCTTACAGTGAAATGCTTACTTACAGGCTCTAACCAACAATGCAGTTTTTAAGTAAAAAATAGGTATTAGGTGAACAATAGATAAGTAAAGAAATAAAAACAGCAGTAAAAAGACAGTTAAAATAACAGTAGCGAGGCTATATACAGTAGCGAGGCTATGTACAGGCACCGGTTAGTCGGGCTAATTGAGGCAATACATACATGTAGGTATAGTTAAAGTGACTATGCATAGATGATAAACAGAGAGTAGCAGGAGCGTAAAAGAGGGGTTGGCGGGTGGGGGTGTCGGGACACAATGCAGATAGTCCGGGTAGCCAATGTGCGTCGCTTCAACACTCATTTACATTGATATAAATTCTTTATTGTCAGTACATACTTATGTGAAATAAGCAGTCTCTCTTTCTCTCTCTGATTCAGAAATCTGCTCTCTGAGTTGCATGGGAACATGTTCGTGGAGGAGTGTGGGAAGTGTGGCAAGTACGTCAGTTCAAACCACTCTTAGTGAAAGATGTCACACACGACGAATTCAAAAGCATAGAAATGTTATGCTCTTCACATTAGAATGAAAGCGTACCGAAACACAGTTCAGCCCATCTTAAAATGTGTGTTTTATTTTGTGTGCCCTCAACTGGTTATTTCATGCTGAACCCACTCTCTTTGTCACACGTACACACGTCATATAAAAACCAGATTGATTAACCCTGCACTGTTTTCAATTGATGCAAAATCTTCTTACTGTTACCCCCGTTTTCTTCCCAATTTCTTGATATCCAATTGGTAGTTAGTGTTGTCCCATCGCTGCAACCCCCGTACGGACTCGGGGAAAGGTGAAGGTAGAGCGCCATGCATCCTCCAAAACACGACCCCACCAAGCCGCACTGCTTCTTGACAATGCTGCTCGCTTAACCCGGAAGCCAGCCGCACCAATGTGTAGGAGGAAACAACGTACAGCTGGCGACCGAAGTCAGCTTGCAGGCACCCGGGCCGCCACAAGGAGTCACTAGAGCGCGATGAGACAAGGATATCCCAGCCGGACAAACCCTCCCCTTACCCGGACAACACTGGACCAATTGTGCGCCGCCTCATGGGTCTCCTGGTCGCGTCCGGCTGCGCCACAGCCCAGGATCAAATCCGGGTCTGTAATGACGCCTCTAGCACTGCGATGCAGTGCCTTAGACCGCTTCCCCACTCGGGAGGCATTGATGCTAATTCTAATCTAAATTCTAATCTAAATCTGCCAACACTGTTTGCCTACTTCAACTGTCAATTACACAAAAATATACAAGAATAGACAGACTTCTCACTTTCCATATGTTAACAACCTGAGGCAACTTGGGAAAGGGAGGCTGGCTTGTAAGCAGGGGAAAACCATTCCACCAACATACTAATAGGGATCATTTATCTAGCCTTCAGCCACCATCTGTACTCCCCTACACGGGCAGGACAACAGCAGCAAAGTATTTACATCAGCCACCTCACACGCTCTTTAAATTCTTTGAAATGTGTTTGTTCGCTGATCTGTGTTGATAATTGTCACCTGTAAAGTGGCACTGTCCATCAGAGTTCTAATACTGAATTATATGGCACTGCCTCACCGAAGGTTCTTCACCAGTAAGTCAAGGTGAAAGGCATCACAGGTTCTGATGGATGTGTGGTTTTTCAGGCAGTATGTGCGGGAAAAGGTGATTGGTGTGATGGGGCTGAAACCCACTGGAAAATACTGTGAGGAGGTCCGGGGAAGAGGACTCAGGTCCTGCAGGTAACACACACACAACACGGACACACTGGGGATTACTCATACAGCTTCACCGTCTTGGTATTTCAGGGAAATACAATAATCCGCAACACTGATAAGATATCAGAGATCATCACGCTGCATCAGTACATAGCCAGGTGTCTGCTAAGAAATTACCCTAAAGTGTGTGTGTGTGTGTGTGTTCACACAGGGGGAAGCTCATCAGTACCATACTGGACTGGGAGGAAGCTCTGCCTGAAAAAGACCTCAACAGAGCCGAAGAAGCTAGCAGGTAAGAGAGAAAGATAGACAGACAGAGAAAGAGAGAACAAAAGCAGAGCACCTCCTTAAAGAAGTAGGGTATTTGTGTTGGCCCTGTAGGTCAGAATGTTAGTTAACCCGTGTGTAACATATTAACCTGTTATATGGCGGCACAGTCTTGTGTATGCCTCTATCTATTGATGTGCAAACCACCGCTCCATTTCTGTCAACTGATTCCCAGCGTAATCCCCTTTTAATTGATGTCCATTCTCCTCTTCATTAAATCTACAATTCAAAGGCCAACGGTTGCATTTTGACACGAAGGTCCTTATGCTTGTCCACATACATACCATAAGGTTATGCGCGCACACACACATTGCACTTACATAATTAAACTGAAGTGATTTAGATGAGAGAAATTGTCTGTCACTGATCCTTGTTGGCCCTGATCCAGCTTTTGAGGCAGGCTAAGTAGCCAATAGGCAGAGGGTAGCATAATTTGTCAGATTCTCTATAGTAATGGTATGGGAATAATAATGAATATTATTTTGTAAAGTGGTGTCTTGCATTGAACAACACAACAACATTTTAGGTCACCTACTTATCTGAAGGACAAGTGGATAAACAGGTTAATGTCAAGCCCTGCATGTTTTTTTCAAAAGTCTCTTGAAATCAAGGCCTACACCACACATTGGCTGCTACTGTAGACTGATGGGTTCTGACTTCTAAAATATTGTTAGACATCAGGTATCCTATGGAAATGAGAAGGGCCAAAGTCTGGTTGTTACATCAGAAGTGAATGGTTATCTGTAGGAGGAATGCATACGGTGGAGTCAAGTAAGGTTGGATATGAGCCAGGGGCTTGGAATGTACTGGGTAAAGGAAAGGGAATCACATGGTCGCGGTCCCTGATAAGGGTGGAGAGCTGTGGATTAGTGAGGAATGGGGGCCGAGGTCAGGTCAGGTTAAGGGAGAAGGAACAGTTTATTACCCACATCACTTAACTTCCTGCCTAGCAATAAAGATGTCATGTTTAGAGGGAAGGATGAGACTTCACCTAAATTGGAGTATATATACTTGTGCTGTTGGGACCATGTCTTTGTTTGTTCAGCTGTCTGACTCATTGGGTGAATAAACTTGGTTTGAGCTTTAATAATTGCCCGTGAGTTTTTACTCGGTTCATTTAGAACCTAACAAGGCTGAATGATAGAACAGCTATTTCCGTGTTAAAATGTTATGGGATGCATTTTCTCCGTTGTTTTTGAAGGTAGGTCACTTGGGTAGGACTACATTATGATCAAATAGCCACAGTAACCTACTTGGCCACTGTTAAAATGGTAACTTAAAGCGGGTACAGCCTCAGTGTCCACAGTGAACGTGCGCTGGAAGTTACACAGAATCGTCACAACATTCGAGTTTGCAGTCAGCAGACCTGACATTTGCTCAGTGCCGACATCTTTTTGTGGGAACAGTACCTGGGTCTGAACACCTCCCTCTGCAACTGGATCCTGGACTGGTGGTGAGGGTAGGCAACATCGCCTCCGCCATGCTGACCCTCAGCACGGGGTCCCCCACAGGGGTGTGTTCTTAGTCCCCTTGTGTGTTTTTGTTCTGCCTTGTTATTTTTAGTATTACTGCATTATTGATACTGCGTTGTTGGGTTTAGAGCTTGCAAGAACAGTAGTTCACTGTACTTGTACGTGACATTAAAACAACTTAACACAGCGTTCAGTGCATTCAGAAAGTATTCAGACCCCTTGACTTTTTCCACATTTTGTAACGTTACAGCCTTGTTCTAAAATTGATTAAATAACATTTTCCTCATCAATCTACACATAATACCCCATAATGACAAAGCGAAAACAGGTTTTAGACATTTTTGCAAATTGATAAACAGAAATACCTTATTTAGATGTGTGTTCGGGCTCTTGGCTATGAGACTCAATTGATATCAGGTGCATCCTGTTGCCATTGATCATCCTTGAGCTGTTTCTACAACGTGATTGGAGTCCACCTGGGGTAAACTCAATTGATTGGACCTGATTTGGAAAGGCACACGCCTATCTATATAAGGTCCCACAGTCGACAGTGTATGTCAGAGCAAAAACCAAGCCATGAGGTTGAAGGAAAAGGTCCGTAGAGCTCCGAGACAGGATTGTGTTGAGGCACAGATCTGGGGAAAGGTACCAAAATATGTCTGCAGCATTGATGGTCCCTAAGAACACAGTGGCATCCATCATTCTTAAATGGAAGAAGTTTGGAACCGCGAAGACGCTTCCTAATGCTGGCCACCCGCCCAAACTGAGCAATCGGGGGAGAAGAGCCTTGGTCTGGGAGGTGACCAAGAACCTGATGGTCACTCTGACAGAGCTCCAGAGTTCCTCTGTGGAGATGGGAGAACCTTTCAGAAGGACAACCATCTCTGCAGCACTCTACCAATCAGGCCTTTATGGTAGAGTGGCCCGATGGAAGCCAATCCTTAGTAAAAGGCACATGACAGTCAGCTTGGAGTTTTCCCAAAAGGTACCTAAAGGACTCGCAGACCATGAGAAACAAGATTCTCTGGTCTGACAAAACCAAGATTGAACTATTTGGCCAGAAAGTCTCTGAATGTCCCTGAGTGGCCCAATCAGTGCCTGAACTTGAACCTGATCGAACATCTCTGGAGAGACTTGAAAATAGTTGTGCAGCGATGCTCCCCATCCAACCTGACCAAGTTTGAGAGGATCTGAAGAGAAGAATAGGAAAATTCCCCAAATACAGGTGTGCCAAAGAAGACTTGAGGCTGTAATGGCTGCCTAAGATGCTTCAACAAAGTACTGAGTAAAGGGTCTGAATACTTATGTAAATGTGATTTCAGTTTATTTGTATTTATAAATTTACAAACCCTACAGCTGATACAAATCAGCTGGGCTTGACAATCTGAACCCCCTATTTCTGAAACTGTCCGCCGCCATTGTCGCACCCCCTATTACCAGCCTGTTCAAACTCTCCTTCGTATCATCTGAGATCCCCAAGGATTGGAAAGCTGCCGCTGTCATCCCCCTCTTCAAAGGGGGAGACACCCTGGACCCAAACTGTTACAGACCTATATCCATCCTGCCCTGCCTAGCTAAGGTCTTCGAAAGCCAAGTCAACAAACAGATCACTGACCATCTCGAATCACACCGTACCTTCTCCGCTGTGCAATCCGGTTTCCTAGCCGGTCACGGGTGCACCTCAGCCACGCTCAAGGTACTAAACGATATCATAACCGCCATCGATAAAAGACATTACTGTGCAGCCGTCTTCATCGACCTGGCCAAGGCTTTCGACTCTGTCAATCACCATATTCTTATCGGCAGACTCAATAGCCTCGGTTTTTCTAATGACTGCCTTGCCTAGTTCACCAACTACTTTGCAGACAGAGTTCAGTGTGTCAAATCGGAGGGCATGTTGTCCGGTCCTCTGGCAGTCTCTATGGGGGTACCACAGGGTTCAATTCTCGGGCCGACTCTTTTCTCTGTATACATCAATGATGTTGCTCTTGCTGCGGGCGATTCCCTGATCCACCTCTATGCAGACGACACCATTCTGTATACTTCCGGCCCTTCCCTGGACACTGTGCTATCTAACCTCCAAACGAGCTTCAATGCCATACAACACTGCTTCCGTGGCCTCCAACTGCTCTTAAACGCTAGTAAAACTAAATGCATGCTTTTCAACCGTTCGCTGCCTGCACCCGCACGCCCGACTAGCATCACCACCCTGGATGGTTCCGACCTAGAATATGTGGACATCTATAAGTACCTAGGTGTCTGGCTAGACTGCAAACTCTCCTTCCAGACTCATATCAAACATCTCCAATCCAAAATCAAATCTAGAGTCGGCTTTCTATTCCGGAACAAAGCCTCCTTCACTCACGCCGCCAAACTTACCCTAGTAAAACTGACTATCCTACCGATCCTCGACTTCGGCGATGTCATCTACAAAATAGCTTCCAATACTCTACTCAGCAAACTGGATGCAGTTTATCACAGTGCCATCCGTTTTGTTACTAAAGCACCTTATACGACCCACCACTGCGACCTGTATGCCCTAGTCGGCTGGCCCTCGCTACATGTTCGTCGTCAGACCCACTGGCTCCAGGTCATCTACAAGGCTATGCTAGGTAAAGTGCCGCCTTATCTCAGTTCACTGGTCACGATGGCTACACCCACCCGTAGCACGCGCTCCAGCAGGTGTATCTCACTGATCATCCCTAAAGCCAATACCTCATTTGGACGCCTTTCCTTCCAGTTCTCTGCTGCCTGCGACTGGAACGAATTGCAAAAATCTCTGAAGTTGGAGACTTTTATCTCGCTCAACAACTTTAAAAATCTGCTATCCGAGCAGCTAACCGATCGCTGCAGCTGTACATAGTCCATCTGTAAACTACCCACCCAATTTACCTACCTCACCCCCATACTGCTTTTATTTATTTACTTTTCTGCTCTTTTGCACACCAGTATCTCTTCTTGCACATGATCATCTGATGATTTACCACTCCAGTGTTAATCTGCTAAATTGTAATTATTCGATTTATTGCCTACCTCATGCCTTTTGCACACATTGTATATAGATTCTCTTTTTTCTACCATGTTATTGGCTTGTTTATTGTTTACTCCATGTGTAACTCTGTGTTGTTGTCTGTTCACACTGCTATGCTTTATCTTGGCCAGGTCGCAGTTGCAAATGAGAACTTGTTCTCAACTAGCCTACCTGGTTAAATAAAGGTGAAATAAAAAAATAAATTAAATAAAAAATAAATTTACAAAAAGAATTTAACCAGTTTTTGCTTTGTCCTTATGGGGTTTTGTGTGTAGATTATGGAAGAAAAATCTCTTTAATCAATTTTAGAGTAAGGATGTAACGTAACAAAATGTGGAAAAAGTCAAGGCGTCTGAATACTTTCCGAATGCACCGTATGTAGCAGGTTCTAAGGTGATGGACCTGGTTGTTTGTATGTGATGATTATGGGTAATGTAGTTTTGTGGCGTTTCTCTGTCTAGACGGGCCGACCTGGCGCTGACCCTGGGTACATCTCTGCAAATCAAGCCCAGCGGAGACCTGCCCCTCTTCACCAAACGCAAGGGGGGCAAGGTGGTCATCGTCAACCTTCAGCCCACCAAACATGTGAGTCTCGCAAACCACACATACACAAGACACACGTGTATACACAAGACACACGTGTATACACAAGACACACGTGTGTACACAAGACACACGTGTGTACACAAGACACACGTGTGTACACAAGACACACGTGTGTACACAAGACACACGTGTGTACACAAGACACACGTGTGTACACAAGACACACGTGTGTACACACACACACACACACACACACACACGTATACAAACTCCAACTTAAAAACACATGAGTAATGCACACACTCACTCACATATACAAGCATTTCGCTACACCCGCAATAACATCAGCTAAACACGTATGTGACAAATAAAACATTTGATTTGATACACACACACAACAATCTGTACACCACTAAACAGACACGCACACAAACTTCAACTTGCATGTAATTAACTCAAACACGCTGTATCCTATTAAACATGAGCTGCGAACATGAACGCAATATCGGCCGATTTCCACAAATGATTGTTTGCACAGTTCAAATCAACTAGCCCTCGGATGTTTACAGCCTATTATCTTCAGAAACGTCCTATTGTCACATAGAACCATGTACTTCTAAGGTCTGGTGTTCTACAGAAGTTTCAAGTTAAAAATAGGAACCCAGCTGCATGAATAATTCAGCCAATATGTTCAGTGAGATCATACTTGATTAATGACTCAACACATTCTCTAAGCTAATCCTACTGCAGGACCTGCAGAAAGTTTGGAGGCAATTCAATGATGGCTTATGTTCCGTAAGGAATACAAAGGCATAAGTAAGATGCAGTAGCGTCTTGGATGGTTTCACCCTTAAAGGTGGACAAGTTAAATATTCGCAGCTGACGGATCTCATTTGAGGGCCTGTCGTTTTTTTGGATCAGGTTACATCACATGGTAAGTATATACTCCTATCCTGGCCCTTCTGTCATTTGTGTTCTGCAAACACTGACGTGGTAGGTACTAGGTTGTTACTGGTCGAGGTCTCAAGCTCATGTTCGTTTCTGTCTGGCAGGACAAACACGCGCACCTGCGTATCAACGGTTATGTGGACGAGGTCATGAGCCAGCTGATGGAACTGCTGGGATTGGACATTCCAAAGTGGGACGGGCCTACCGTCTGCCAGAGCTCCACCCCTGACCAGAAACCGCTACCTGCCATCGCTACAAAGAAGGAAGTAAAGAAGGGTGTGAAGAAAGAGGCTAAAAGGGAGGGTAGGAAAAGGCTAGGAGAACCAAAGAAGGAAGAGGAGGATGAAGAGAAGATTGCCGTAAAGAAAGAGAGGGCGGAACAAACAACAGAAGAGCATGAGAAAGACCTGCAGGCCTGTACTGACTCTAGCCCTATCCTAGGCCAAACACAGAACCAGGACCTGTCCAGAGACCAGAACAAGGGGGCCAGCTCCCCAACCCTCTCCCTCTGACAGTTCAGACAGCCCCCAAGAGCCCAACAGAGTAAAGAATCAGCCAGTAGTGTCTTAGTATTGTCACCCCAACTCAGTTCTTATACACACTGACCTAGAACAATGGTAACATGCTGCCTGGGACCAATGCAGAAAGGTCTGTGTAAGTGAGAATGTACAGTACCAGTCCAACGTTTGGACACACCTACTCATTGAAGGGTTTTTCTTTATTTTTGCTATTTTCTACATTGTAGAATAGTAGTGAACACATCAAAACTATGAAATAACACACATGGAATCATGTAGTAACCAAAAAAGTTAAACAAATCAAAATATTTTATATTTTTGATTCTTCAAAGTAGCCACCCTTTGCCTTGGCAATTTTGCACACTCTTGGTATTCTCTCAACCAGCTTCACCTGGAATGCTTTTCCAATAATCTTGAAGTTGGGTGATTGAGGAGGCCAGGCCATTTAACGCAGCACTCCATCACTCTCTTTCTTAGTCAAATAGCCCTTACACAGCCTGGAGGTGTGTTGGGTCATTGTCCTGTTGAAAAACAATTGAAAGTCCCACTAAGTGCAAAAATATCAAATTTTGACTCATCAGACCAAAGGACAGATTTCCACTTGTCTAATGTCCATTGCTTGTGTTTCTTAGCCCAAGCAAGTCTCTTCTTATTGGTGTCCTTTAGTATTGGTTTCTTTGCAGCAATTCAACCATGAAGGCCTGATTCATGCAGTCTCCTCTGAACAGTTGATGTTGAGATGTGTCTGTTACTTGAATTCTGTGAATCATTTATTTGTGCTTCAATTTGTGAGGCTGGTAACTCTAATGAACTTATCCTCTGCAGCAGAGGTAACTTCCTCATGAGAGCCAGTTTCATCATATCGCTTGGTTTTTGCGACTGTATTTGAAGAAACTTTCAAAGTTCTTAACATTTTCCAGATTGACTGATCTTCATGTCTAAAAGTAATTGTGTACTGTCGTTTCTCTTTTCTTATTTGAGCTGTTCTTGCAATAATATGGACTTAGTCCTATTTGGTAAAATACTATCTTCTGTATTCTAGCCCAACACAACAGATTGGCTCAAACGCATTAAGAAGGAAAGAAATTCGACAAATTAACTTTTAAGAAGGAACACCTGTTAATTGAAATGCATTCCAAGTGACTTCCTCATGAGGCTGGTTGAGAGAATGCCAAGGTTGTGCAAAGCTTTCAGTCAAAGATGGCTACCTTGAAGAATCGAAAATATGTCTAACAATTTTGCTTACTGCATGATTCCATGTGTTATTTCATAGTTTTGATGTCTTCACTATTGTACAAGCGTTTGACTGTTATTGTATACCTCTGAGGAGTGTGGTTCTCTAGTGAACATTTCTCAGCAATACAGATATAGAGAAGGGAAAGAAGAGCCTTGCATATAATAGTAATCTGACCATGAAAGAGATGTACACTAGAAGAGCCAGAGCAAGGCCACCCAACACCACACAATCACCCATACTTAAAATGTATGCATGCATGACTGTAAGTCGCGTTGGATCAAAGCGTCTGCTAAATGGCATATAATATATATTACATTTCAAACACAGCTAAGTGAGGCATGGGTCAAGCACACGCTTAGAACTCTGTAGTAGAGTACTACAACATAGTAGTGTCTTGCAGAGGGGGCTAACGGGTGGAAATTGAAGGCAGGTGTTGTGAAATGTTAAAAGGTAACATCGATTTTGCCATAGAGCTAGCATACATGATCAAATCTGTGTTTTGTTAGACACTTTACTGTTTATTCTCAGTAAAGACACTTCGTTTAGTGATGGGCATTACACTGGGATTTCTAATGCAGTCTAATTTTGTACAGACATTCTAGAATTGTTTCGCCTCGCAACTCAGTAACTCCTTCCTGTCATGGATATATTACTTTGACAGCTGTTTTTTGTTGTCATTGCATATTCTGCTTCTTGTCACTGTCAAGCCATCTGTCCTAATTGACTTTCTCTTGAACTTTTATTTAGAAAGAATGATGTAGTTTGTTGCAACATTGTTTATTTCTGTACATTTTTTACAGATGTTTTGTAATAAACACTTGATTGTCGCTGTATGTGTCTGAGAGACGTGTTTGTGTGAGTGATTTCCTAGTTTTTCTCTATGGTTTGTGCTTGGTCCATTTAGCTCAAGTGTTCTGCTCGGCAAACCCAGCGCCCTTGTGGTAAATGCATGTGCTCCGTTAGTGTGAGCGGACACTGCTTACACCCATCTAACCTGATCATATTCAGGGGAAGTGTCTCGGTTTGTTAGGGACTAGAGACACCAGAGCCCTATACTACGAAGCAGGTTTGAAGAGTTGGCGAGGTAACTTTGGTCAACGGCGTTAAACTTGGGATAACCGGTCATATGAAAGTGGCTCATCTTTTAGCGAGGTACGTTTCTATGGCAACGAATACTTCAGAACTAACCTGCTACGGGGCAGGCTAATTCAAGGCCAAATCCACTTTCCCTGAGTGAAATGACTGAGTTGAGTACCAATGAAATCAGATTCCCTTCCTTGCAAAGATTGCATCATCCCCTTCATTTGAGTGAAATTACTCATATTTTATTAATCAAATGTTTTATTAAGTAGTTCAAATAGCTATCACATTAAGTAATGACGGGATGCATTTGAAAGTTTACGCACAGTAAAACTTGTACGACTTTATCAAAATGATTTTATCGATAGGTGGGGAAGAAGGTGCTTGTGCATTGAAGCACAACAAACCCACATCAAAGACGGCATTAACGAACGTAATAAAAGAAAAACTAGCCTATTTCACACAATAGCCTGCTGAATTTGCAAGAACTTTTCTTTCATGTTGATTTCAGCAAAAATTAGAACGTGGCACTGACCCGTGGATTTATGTTTCAGCATTGTCTCAATGAAGAGTTCGACTAGCCATGCGCAACATGCACGCACAGTTACAAGCCTGCTAGAGTTAGCATCTGGCGGACAAGCAATATCCACCATCGTACGGATGAAGCCTGAGCTGGAATGTGAAGCTAACTGAAGCTGGCTAGCTTTATAAAAGCCTGAGTAGATCTAGCTTGCTTCGTAGTATACCATTCTGGCAGTTCCAACGCAATCATCTATTAAGAATGCTATGATTGAACAGTGTTCACACACACACCTTAAATACACCTTGCCAGTAGACACTCCCAAAGTACTCACTCATCTTCACTTGCTCTTTGGAGCGTAACGCCTCGACAAATGGATCTCCACGCCATCTTATTCTGGGCCAGGTCCGAGGCTTTGTAGGTTGTCCTCTGACTGGTCGGACCATCTGGCTGTCCATCTTCCTCTTGGGTGTGGCCAGTTGGTGGATGGCTCTTTGAGGATAAGGGCAGGCTCCAGAGGTGGGTTTGATGTGACTGAACAGTCAGTGTCGGAACGCTCTGACCAGGGAAGAGACTGGGTTAGTCATAGATTTCGGGATGTGGTCGCGGCATGTGATGCCCTGTATGCGGCGGAGGCACTTGGAGTCAGAGGCGTCCAGACAACGTGTGACGTCCAAGGTGAGGGTTCATGACTCTGATCCATACACCAGGATGGAGATGACCAGGCTATCGTATATGCAAAGTTTTGTTTTTGTTGTTTCCAGAGGATGTTAGGACTGGTCATGGTTGAGGCTGCCCGGCAGAATGCATAGGTGGATGTCAGCATTGATCTTGTAGTCAGTTGTTAATGTGCTTCCAAGGTAGCATAACTTAGGAACAACGCAGACCTGGTGGGTGTCCACAACAGGGCTGGTTGGAGGGGGTTTGAAGTCACTGAAGGACAGGATCTTAGTTTTGTCGCAGCTGATCATGAGGCTGAGTGGCTGGCTCTCCTTATTCATGATCTAAAGGGCAAGGTGTCTGATGTCCAAGATCTTGGCCAGGATTGCGACGTCGTCCCCATAGTCCAGATCAGTGAAGCTGAGGCTGCCATAACTGGTACCACACATGTGTCGGGCAACAGTCCGAAGCCATTACGAAGTCAATGGCTGTGGTAAAGATGGTAGGTGACAGAACACAGCCCTGTCTAACGCCATTGTTTAATGATAATATCAGGTTTTAGGTATGACCCAGGTGCAGACAGTGTCGAATAAAATAAAAGTTTATTTCTAATACAGAGGCGGGCAAACGACAGGTCAAAGGCAGACAGAGGTCAGTAATCCAGAGAGGATACAAAAGGTCCAGAACGGGAGGCAGTCTTAAGGTCAGGGCAGGCAGAACGGTAAAAACCGGGAAGGACTAGAAAACAGGAGCAAGAACAGACAGGAGCAGGAGAACAAACGCTGGTCCGTTTCACAAAACAAAATGAACTGGCAACAGACAACACTGGGGAAGATGGACGACACCTGGAGGAGGGTGGAGACAATCATAAAGACAGGTGAAACAGATCAGGGTGTGACAGATAATCAATATTCTAAGTACTCAACTTGGAAATGATTGACATCTCAATATACTGTAGGTAATTGTGAATCAGAACAGTTTAACACTTTTTGATTTTTTTTGTTTTTTGTATTTTTTTATCCCCTGTTCGTGGTATCCAATCGCTAGTAATTACTATCTTGTCTCATCGCTACAACTCCCGTATGGGCTCGGGAGAGACGAAGGTCGAAAGCCATGCGTCCTCCGAAGCACAACCCAACCAAGCCGCACTGCTTTTTAACACAGCGCGCATCCAACCCGGAAGCCAGCCGCACCAATGTGTCGGAGGAAACACTGTGCACCCGGCCCCCTCGGTTAGCGCGCACTGCGCCCGGCCCGCCACAGGAGTTGCTGGAGCGCGATGAGACAAGGATATCCCTACCGGCCAAACCCTCCCTAACCCGGACGACGCTAGGCCAATTGTGCGTCGCCCCACGGACCTCCCGGTCGCGACAGAGCCTGGGCACGAACCCAAAGACTCTGGTGGCGCAGCTAGCACTGCGATGCAGTGCCCTAGACCACTGCCCCATCCCGGAGGCCTAGTTTAACACTGTTTTTGGTGAAGAGAATACTTTGTTGGTATTTGGCTTTGAATGATGGCCAGGACTGGCCACCAGGACTGGCCACCCCTCATAGCCTGGTTCCTCTCTAGGTTTCTTCCTAGGTTTTGGCCTTTCTAGGGAGTTTTTCCTAGCCACCGTGCTTCTACACCTGCATTGCTTGCTGTTTGGGGTTTTAGGCTGGGTTTCTGTACAGCACTTCGAGATATTAGCTGATGTACGAAGGGCTATATAAAATAAACTTGATTTGATTTGAATGATGATAATCAATGATAATCAGCAGAACTGGTAGATTGTGAAAGCAGGTCGACGCTATTTACCTCTCACTAGGGTACATTGTAAAGGTCACCAGAAAGTAATTTTTGCCATAACTTTCTTATTCCTCTTCATTCCTATGTGGAACATATCGATTCTATGGGAGCAGAGGTGTTTAGAGGATGTACGGTACTCAAGTAAAAGTACCATTAGTCATAGGACATTCTACCACCATAGCTGCTGCCATGTCTTTTGTCCATAAGATTATCTCCTACAGTTTTGATGGAACCTCAAAATTCATAACTCCATGGACCATAGTTTCTTTGAGGTAGGATAGATGTGTGTTGTTTTTGTTCTTATATGACAATGTATTCATGAAATACAAACATTCATTTCAAGGAGTGTTGTTTTGGTCCATGTATTGAAATGGGAGCATCTTGTCCAAAACAATGGAATATCAATCACTACTACGATCGAGGGATTATATTTTCTGTGCATCTCCAGATGCAAATCGATAATAATCACCTGTTTATAATTCACGTGCACAGATATGCAAAATTACCTTTCTGAGCATGGCATTGTTTTTGATCTTTAACTATACATCCGACATCATTTGTTTTTCTCTCATGGAAATTGATTATCTGTCTCCTACAAGTGTGTGTCAGATGGGATTTTCACAAAGAGAAATTAATGGAAAATAAACCCTAGCTACCACAGGTATACACTGAGTGTACAAAACATTAGGAACACCTTCCTAATATTGAGTTGCACCCCCCTTTGCCATCAGAACAGCCTCAATTTGTCGGGGTATGGACTACAAGGTGCGAAAGCATTCCACGGGGATGCTTCCCACAGTTGTGTCATGTTGGCTGGATTTCCTTTGATAGGGTCGACCATTCTTGATACACATGGAAAACGGTTGAGCGTGAAAAACCCAGAAGCGTTACAGTTCTTGACACAAACCGGTACGCCTGGCACCTGTTAACAGACCCCGTTCAAAGTCACTTAAATCTTTTGTCTTGCCCATTCCCGATCTGAATGGCACACACACAATCCATGTCTCAATTGTCTCAAGGCTTTAAATGTTTTTTTATTTAACCTGTCTCCTCCCCTTCATCTACACTGATTGAAGTGGATTTAACACATGACATCAATAAGGGATCATAGCTTTCACCTGGTCAGTCTATGGAAAGAGCATGTTCCTAATGTTTTGTACACTCAGTGTCATCCATATTTAATGCCACATCCATGACACATCTGACCCCATTAATGAAAGAAAGGCCAGAATCAAATCATCTATCAACGTGCCAAACTGACAACGACAGACGGAAGGCCAGTGTGAGTGGAGACACAATCAGTTGACTGTATGAGGCTACTGCTGTGAGCTAGACAAGAAGAGATGGTTACAAAATTGAAGTGGCTTGTTATATTACTCGTTATATTACTAATATTATTATATTACTTAAATAGTGTTAGACCGGATGTAGGTTAAAGCAGGGATCTTAGCTTTGATCCATGAGGGATGCAGTGTCTGCTTCATCCTTATCTTACCATTCGTTGGATCAATTTAGTGCCAGGGACGAATTAAAACCAACAGAATTTGTGGCCCTTGATAACTGGAGTACCCGCCCTGTCTCCCTCAACCCCAAACACAAGCCCATCCTCCAAATAATTGAGTCTCTGAGCAATGTACTTGAACTCTTTGTTATCCCTTGCTCTTTGGGGTTTTAGGCTGGGTTTCTGTATAACCACTTTGTGACATGTGCTGATGTAAAAAGGGATTTATAAATAGATTAAATGAATTGATTGAAAACTTATCGTGACATTTCTGCCATAGTTTTGTCTCTATCAGGTATCAACCTTTTGTCTCTATCAGGTATCACCACCTGTGTGGAATAACTGCTGCTTAATTAACTGGTAAATGTCTCAGTGTGAATGCATCACTTCCTCCAGTCTCCCTAGGCCCAGTGAAAAGCATGAAAGACTCCATATCGTCTCCCTATCTAGAAGGGTAGAGCTTCCGAAAGCCTCTTTAGTTGGTTCACCATGCAGGTTATAGATCTGAGTGCTTTTTCATTCCCCATATAGAGACATGCACTTCAGCTCATTCTGGTCCAGGAAGTAGACACAGTGTGATTTGATAGGGAATGTGCCATTGTCTAGGGCAGTGTGGATATATAGGACGTTGCCATGGCTACTTCACACAGCGGCTGTTGTTTTCAGGCGATATCAGTGCAGTAGCAGAGACGTAGAGGGGCTGTTTACTAGATATCCAAGGTTGCTTTTAGGGAGCCCAATGTGGGGCTTTCAAACACAAATCAATTTACACAATACTGGCCAGCCAGTGAGGTCTGACTGCAAATGTGGTGAGAAACTGACATGTAATCATCACACAAATACCACCCATCAGATAACTTTCTAATTTATGCTTTTAAATTACATTGTTCACTAGTATGAAATACCAGTGAATGCATGACGCTCCCACTACCGCTCTGTTCCCATTTTGTGTTATGTATGATTCATAGTTCATAAACATTAGTCACAGGTGGCAGCACTACACGATAAGGCCCAAGTCAATACAGACCCTCTCTGCTGGCGTCATGGTAACCTCAACAGATAAGCAAATGAGGCTGAAGACGAGGCTGAAGATGAGGTGTGTTGTGGAATTAGAGTTTAGAGGAGTGTTTGCTTGACTGCACATCACATCATCTGTGTATGCAGAATACATCTTCAGAACACATAATAGGCATATAGTATGGTTTCCGTTTACCTTTGTCTTGAAAGTGTTGTCTCACCTACTGCACCCCAAACCTGATTCAACTTATCGTGTTGATTCAACTTGTTCATAAATATAGAAGTTATGTCACTTGTGTTAGTGTTGGGCTGAAACAAAAGCCTGCACACTCTGTAGTTCTTTAGGACCATGGTTAGTTGGTAACCACTGCAGTTCCCTACTGTATGCAGATATTGGGCAGAAGGAGCTGTCCAGGGTCCTGAAATGTTAAGCCCCTGTGGTGGTGGTGGTGGTGGTGGTGGTGGTGCTGGATGGACAGCTCTGCTCTTCATTAATTGTATATAACATTTACATTTTCATTATATAAACATTTACATTACATTACTTAATACTTAAACATTTACATATACTGTACATATTACATTTTTCATTTTCGTTGCATTCAAATGGCCTTCAAATGCCGACCATTTCAGACCAGCAACAGCTAGTTGCGCAGGGCCTCTTAAATGGGTTTTTGTTAGGCTATAATATATGTACCCTATGGATAATATTGTTGTAATATTCTATTTTTCCTCTAAAACATGTTTCCCAGAGGATCCTGTAAACATAATTTTACATGGTTAAATATGTGCGTCATTGTTTAACCTTACCACTAACCTCTTCTTTACTGTAAGTGGTGTTTCTTTCCTGAAACAGCCTTCATCTCTCCAGACATAGGATGCCACTCTTCTCTTGACTTGATAATAATGGTTAAACCCACACAGACACACTTAGCATTCCAGTTCAGTGCAATCATCTTTACCACAGTTCTTCTGAAACTACACTATGTTTCAATTGCTGTTTTTATCACAATTACATGCTTTTCTGGTTGGAATAAAAAAGGCTAAGATTATCTGACAAACCACCACAATCTTATCAATATCGGTATGTTCGCGCTTTGCTGCTATTCCTGGTGCAGAGAAATAAACATATAGAGTTCGTTTTAAAATATAAAAATGTATATTCAAGATTACGTGATAAAAATGCATTTGAATCAAAATTATCATCATCAGTTATGTTATCATTTATAGTGCTTTTCTCAAACTGAAAGCGCTCTACATTGCATGGGGGTAACCCACATCTCACATCCCTTTTAATCTCCCCCTCCTCAGCCTTATGCTGTTTGTTTTAATATTGGACTAGATTGAAGGTAGTTATCCTCCTCTCTCAGTCCCCTAGAGCTGTGGACCGTGATTTGATCTTGGTGCTTTCTACTAGTGATGTGGGGAAAAATGGATATAGTTACATATCGCAATATTATGTTTGGACGATATTATATTGAAATGTGACTCCAAGTATCGATTTGTAAATAGACAGAAGTAAACTCAGCAAAAAAGGAATCGTCCCTTTTTCAGGACACTGTCTTTATCTTTCAAAGATAATTCGTAAAAATCCAAATAACTTCACAGATCTTCATTGCAAAGGGTTTAAACACTGTTTCCCATGCTTGTTCAATGAAGCATAAACAATTAATGAACATGCACCTGTGGAACGGTTATTAAGACACTAATAGCTTACAGATGGTAGGCAATTAAGGTCACAGTTCTGAAAACTTAGGACACTAAAGAGGCCTTTCTACTGACTCTGGAAAAACACCAAAGAAAGATGCCCAGGGTCCCTGCTCATCTGCGTGAACGTGCCTTAGGCATGCTGCAAGGAGGCATGAGGACTGCAGATGTGGCCAGGGCAATAAATTGCAATGTCCATACTGTGAGACGCCTAAAACAGCGCTACAGGGAGACAGGACGGACAGCAGATCATCCTCGCAGTGACAGACCACGTGTAACAACACCTGCACAGGATCGGTACATCCGAACATCACACCTGCAGGACAGGTACAGGATGGCAACAACAACTGCCCGAGTTACACCAGGAACGCACAATCCCTCCATCAGTGCTCAGACTGTCCGCAATAGACTGAGAGAGGATGGACTAAGGGCTTATAGGCCTGTTGTAAGGCAAGTCCTCACCAGACATCCCCGGCAACAACGTCGCCTATGTGCACAAACCCACCGTCGCTGGACCAGACAGGACAGGCAAAAAGTGCTCTTCACTGACGAGTCACGGTTTTGTCTCACCAGGGGTGATGGTCGGATTCGTGTTTTTCGTCGAAGGAATGAGCGTTACATCGAGGCCTGTACTCTGGAGCGGGATCGATTTTGAGGTGGAGGGTCCATCATGGTCTGGGGCGGTGTGTCACAGCATCACCGGACTGAGCTTGTTGTCATTGCAGGCAATCTCAACGCTGTGCGTTACAGGGAAGACATCCTCCTCCCTCATGTGGTACCCTTCCTGCAGACTCATCCTGACATGACCCTTCAGCATGACAATGCCACCAACCGTACTTCTCATTCTGTGCGTGATTTCTTGCAAGACAGGAATGTCAGTGTTCTGCCATGGCCAGCAAACAGCCCGGATCTCAATCCCATTGAGCACGTCTGGGACCTGTTGGATCGGAGGGTGAGGGCTAGGGCCATTCCCCCTAGAAATGTCCAGGAACTTGCAGGTGCCTTGGGGGAAGAGTGGGGTAACATCTCACAGCAAGAAATGGCAAATCTGGTGCAGTCCATGAGGAGGAGATGCTCTGCAGTACTTAATGCAGCTGGTGGCCACACCAAATACAATTTTATTTGTCACATACACATGGTTAGCAGATGTTAATGCGAGTGTAGCGAAATGCACCAGATACTGACTGTTACTTTTGATTTTGACCCCTCCTTTGTTCAGGGACACATTATTCCATTTCTGTTAGTCACTTGTCTGTGGAACTTGTTCAGTTTATGTCTCAGTTGTTGAATCTTGTTATGTTCATACAAACATTTACACATGTTAAGTGTAACGTCTGGAGAGTGATGGGTGTGGAGTCAGACGCAGAGAGCAGAAGGTTGACGGGAAAAACGCTTTAATGTCCTTTAGCACAGTAACCAGTTACAAACACGGGTGAAGCCTAAAACACAGGCGCAACAAACCCAAAACCATAGTTACCAAAATACCGGACAGCGAAAACCCAAAAGAACACAAACACCACTAACGTAAATAACAACAAGCCCGCACAAACACCAGCGGGCTAAACGAACTTAAATAACACCCATCCCAAAACCCCAACAAGGAACAGGTGAAAACAATTAGACAAAAACAAACGAAAAGGAAAAAGTGATTGGTGGCAGCTAGTAGACCGGCGACGACGACCGCCGAGCGCCACCCGAACAGGAAGGGGAGCCACCTTCGGTGGTATTCATGACATTAAGTTTGCTGAAAATAAACGCAGTTGACAGTGAGAGGACGTTTCTTTTTTTGCTGAGTTTATGTGGACACCGCATGGCACCGCATGTCAAATTAATGGATTTGGCTATTTCAGCCACACCCGTTGCTGACAGGTGTATAAAATCAAGCACACAGCCATGCAATCTCCATAGACAAACATTGGCAGTAGAATGTCCTGTACTGAAGAGCTCAGTGACTTTCAACGTGGCACTGTCATAGGATGCCACCTTTCCAACAAGTCAGTTAATCAAATTTCTGCCCTGCTAGAGCTGTCCCGGTCAACTGTAAGTGCTATTATTGTGAAGTGGAAACATCTAGGAGCAACAACGGCTCAGCCGCAAAGTGGTAGGCCTCACAAGCTCACAAAACGGGACTGCCGAGTGCTGAAGCGTGCAAAAAAATCGCCTGTCCTCGGTTGCAACACTCACTACCGAGTTCCAAACTGCCTCTGGAAGCAACGTCAGCAACGGAACTGTTTGTCGGGAGCTTCATGAAATGGGTTTCCATGGACGAGCAGCCGCACTCAAGCCTAAGATAACCATGTGCAATGACAAGCGTCGGCTGCAGTGGTGTAAAGCTCGCCGCCATTGGACTGGAGCAGTGGAAACGCTTTCTTTAGAGTGATGAATCACACTTCACCATCTGGCAGTCCAATGGACGAATCTGGGTTTGGTGGATGCCAGGAGAAAGCTGCCTGGCCCAATACATAGTGCCAACTGTAAAGTTTGGCGGAGGAAGAATAATGCTCTGGGGCTGTTTTTCATGGTTCGGACTAGGCCCCTTAGTTCCAGTGAAGGGAAATCTTAATGCTACATTATACTATGACATTGTAGACAATTCTGTGCTTCCAACTTTGTGGCAACAGTTTGGGGAAGGCCCTTTCCTGTTAGTACAAGAACTTGACTGGCCTGCACAGAGCCCTGACCACAACCCCATCGAACACCGTTGGGATGAATTGGAACATCGACTGTGAGCCAGGCCTAATTGCCCAACATCAGTTCCTGACCTCAGGAAGTCCCAGCAGCAATTTTCCAACATCTAGTGGAAGCCTTCCCAGAGGAGTAGAGGTTGTTATCGCAGCAAAGGGGGACCAACTCCATATTAATGCCCATGATTTTGGAATGAGCTGTTCAACGAGCAGGTGTCCGCATACTTTTAGTCATGTAGTGCATATATTTTTGCGACTGTAGGTAGTGTTAGCTAGCGCTAGTTAGCTGGCTGTACCTGAGCCAAAAAAGCTAAGTGATTTTTCATCCTATAGCTTGTTCTCAATCTTCTTTTTAATTAATGCAAACACGTTTTCAAATAGTGAGCCTACAAATTTTCAGCACTTTTATTTCCCTGACTGGAACTAATTTTTTCATGCTCTTTTGTCTCTTTGCAGCAGACATATAGTGAGCAATTTGGAACATCAAATCGCAATAAAATCATAAAATCAAAATTTTTTCGAATTGCAGTACATATGCAGTACCAGTCAAAAGTTTGGACACACCTACTCATTCAAGGGTTTTTCTTTATTTTTACTATGTTCTACATTGTAAAATAATAGTAAAGACATCCAAACTATGAAATAGCACATATGGAATCATGTAGTAACCAAAAAAGTGTTAAACAAATCAAAATATACTTTATATTTGAGATTCTTCAAAGTAGCCACCCTTTGCCTTGATGACAGCTTTGCACACTCTTGACCTTCTCTCAACCAGCTTCATGAGGTAGTCACCTGGAATGCATTTCAATTAACAGGTGTGCCTTGTTAAAAGTTAATTTGTGGAATTTATTTCCTTCTTAATGCGTTTGAGCCGATCAGTTGTGTTGTATACAGAAGATAGCCCTATTTGGTAGTCCATAGTTCATATTATGGCAAGAACAGCTCAAATAAGCAAAGAGAAACGACGGTCCATCATTACTTTAAGACATGAAGGTCAGTCAATCTGAAAAAGTTCAAGAACTTTGAAAGTTTCTTCAAGTGCAGTCGCAAAAACCATCAAGCGCTATGATGAAACTGGCTCTCATGAGAAACGCCACTGGAAAGGAAGACCCAGAGTTACCTCTGATGCAGAGGATACGTTCATTAGAGTTACCAGCCTCAGGAATTGCAGCCCAAATAAATGCTTCACAGACTTCAAGTAACAGTCACATCTCAACGTCAACTGTTCAAAGGAGACTGTGTGAATCAGGCCTTCAGGGTTGAATTGCTGTAAAGAAACCACTACTATAAGACACCAATAAGAAGTAGAGACTTGCTTGGGCCAAGAAACACGAGCAATGGACATTAGACTGGTGGGAATCTTTCCTTTGTTCTGATGAGTCCCAATTTGTGATTTTTGGTTCCAACCGTTGTGTCTTTGTGAGATGCAGAGTAGGTGAACTGAGGATCTCTGCATGTGTGGTTTCCACCATGAAGAATGGAGGAGGAGGTGTGATGGTGTGGGGGTGCTTTGCTGGTAACACTGTCTGTGATTTATTTAGAATTCAATGCACACAATCAGCATAGCTACCACAGCATTCTGCAGCGATACGCCATCCCATCTGGTAAGGACTTAGTGGGATTTTCATTTGTTTTTCAACAGGATAATGACCCAACACACCTCCAGGCTGTGTAAGGGCTATTTGACCAAGAAGGAGAGTGATGGACTGCTGCATCAGATGACCTGGCCTCCACAATCACCCGACCTCAGTCCAATTGAGATGGTTTTGGATGAGTTGGACCATGAGTGAAGGAAAAGCAGCCAATAAGTGCTCAGCATATGTGGGAAGTTCTTCAAGACTGTTGGAAAAGCATTCCAGGTGAAGCTGGTTGAGAGAATGCCAAGAGTGTGCAAAGCTGTAATCGTGGCAAAGGGTGGCTACTTTGAAGAATCTTAAATATAAAATATATTGGGGATTTTTAACACTTTTTTGCTTACTACATGATTACATATTTGTTTTTTCATAGATTTGACGTCTTCACTATTATTCTACAATGTAGAAAATAGTACAAATAAAGAGAAACCCTTGAATCAGTAGGTGTGTCCAATCTTTTGACTGGTACTGTCTATATATAAGATCTGTACCTGACCTAAGGAAGGCTAGATATAGATAGATAAATAAATAAGTGAATAGCAGTGATGGTTGGCCTTCAATAATCATACTTTGACAAACCTGGCTGAGCTCTGAAATCCTTTCATCTCTATTCACGGTGCTCGAGTTGCAATATGTGCAGTACAGCAGGTTGATGAATTATTGCATTCTGAAATCAACTGTGGATGTAATTGTTTTTAGGCTATGGTATCATTGTGCGCTTTTGAAATCTTCTGCTTTTGATATTCTCTCGTTGTGTTCTTGTCACGCCCTGATCTGTTTCACCTGTCCTTGTGCTTGTCTCCACTCCCCTCCAGGTGTCGCCCATCTTCCCCATTATCCCCTGGGTATTTATACCTGTGTTCTCTATTTGTCTGTTGCCAGTTCGTCGTGTTTGTCAAGTCAACCAGCGTTTTGTCTCAGCTCCTGCTTTTCCCCAGTCTCTCTGTTTCTTGCCCTCCTGGTTTTGAACCTGGCCTGTTCTGACTCTGAGCCCACCTGCCTTACCTCTCTGCCTGACCCTGAGCCTGCCGTCCTGTACCGTTGCCCTCTACTCTGGATTATCAACCCCTGCCTGCCTTGACCTGTTGTTTGCCTGCCCCTGTTACTGTAATAAACTTTGTTACTTCAACAAAGTCTGCATTTGGGTCTTACCTGAAACCTGATAGTTCTCTTATCCCCCAGGCTCCCCTGTTCTTGCATATTCAGTAGTTTTGACTCTTGCTAGGGTTTGTTTAAAGATTTACATCATCCCGCCGTAGACCAATTTGCCGCTGGTGCTGTATTCTCATTGATTTAAGACTGTCAGCTAGACAGCTAGACTGTCAGCTATGACAGTCATACTCATATTCACTTTGAAAATGTAAAAATTATAACATAATTTCACGTACCTGCAACAAATGTTTATTTGGATTATGATAAGATAGGAAAGCTATACAAAGCCATTTAAGGTATTTTTAAACCATATTCTTTTAAAAAAAAGATGGAGACTCTTACCTCGCTCACTAGCTTTAAGCACCAGCTGTCAGAGCAGCTCACAGTTCACTGCACCTGTACATAGCTCATCTGTAAATAGCCCATTCAATCTACCTCATCCCCATACTGTATTTATTTATTTATCTTGCTCCTTTGCACTCCAGTATCTCTACTTGCACATTCATCTTCTGCACATTCTACCATTCCAGTGATTAATTGCTATATTGTAACTGCCTCGCCACCATGGCCTATTCATTGCCTTACCTCTCTTATCCTACCTCATTTGCACATGTGGTATATAGATTTTTCTACTGTATTATTGATTGTATGTTTGTTTATTCCATGTGTAACTCTGTGCTGTTGTATGTGTCAAACTGCTTTGCTTTACCTTGGCCAGGTCGCAGTTGCAAATGAGAACTTGTTCTCAAATAGCCTACCTGGTTAAATAAAGGTGGAATAAAACATAAAATAAAAAACACACTGAGAAGCACCCAATTTATCCCTGTCAACCACATTGTTTTTCTCTGCTTGTCTGTATTATAGGGACATCAGGCAAATCACAAATACATCAAATACAAATACAGGTCTTTATAAAATAACTACATTTACACCTTTCCCATGACTACATGGAAAACAAACATGTCCTACAGACTGATGCAGTGTAAGGGAAACCTTTTTAATAATACTGTTTTTTATTGAGTTTGTCAATGAAACTTAAATAAGAAATTCTATGAAAATACAGTAAGTCAAGTAAGTAAAAAAAACAACAACAAGTAGGTGAATATTGTTCAATAGCCACATTATTCAGTAAGGCAATATATTACATGATATCTATAATGCATTACCCCACCTATTAGGGTTCAGCAACCTAGCCTCAGGGCAATTCATATGATTTGGGATATTTCTTTGTGTCCCTCCATTTAGAATGATCTGTTATGTAACGTAACATTACATATCATACTAAATGGAGGTACACACATTTTTGTAAAATGTGCTACTTATGGCTCGGATTTCAGGTTGGGTACAGAGGCTCAGTTGATCCCATCAACTGTTTAATACATAGCAGTACGGTTCTCTAAGGCAGTGGCCACCAACCCTGGTCCTGGGGAGCTAACAATGTGTTTTAACTCATTAACCACTGATCAAGACCCTAATTAGCTGAATCAAGTGTGTTAGAGCTGGTGGTGCTACAGTAGCCTAGTGATTGAGTAGGAAGTCAGTGGTGTTGGTTAGGAAGGAGCTCCGTATCTGCGTGGTTGAGATTGCGTTTGCGATAGTGTGGTCAGAGGCTGTGGTTGTAGTCATAGTTGTTGTTGTGGTTGGTTTGGGGGTCTGAGTCGGCGTACTCTGGCCTGAGTCGGAGCTTCCCCACCAGGGTTGACAGGGCCTCCACCCACCCAGCCACTGAGAAGACAGGTGGGGGTGATATCTCTGTGTCCACCACCGCCAGCAGGGAACGAGATCTCTCTGAGAGAGCGAAAGAGAGAGGTGAGCCGTATAGTCAGATAGTAAGGTGTGTGTGTGCACGCATAGGTCTGTGTTTGTGTGTGTGTGTGTGTGTGTGTATTTTCACACTAACCCCTATCCTTGCTGAAGTCTCCGTCCTGGCTGACATGGCTGTGTGGGTCAGGCAGCAGACTGGGAGAGAGGAGGAGAGAGAAAGAGAGGAGCAGCACCTGGAGAGAAAAAGAGAGGGAGGGAGGGAGGGAGGGAGGGCATGAACTGCTGCTCGACCCATTCTATTTATATAGTGTTCAACTGTGGATCTAAGTATTCAATCACAAGGCCTGAGTATTCAATCACAGACATGGTAACAGCCCAGCAACCACCGCAGTGACCTATTTCTTATGTGATCCTGCTCTTTGTGTATATTCCATACCAGGATGCAGGTCGCTTTCTGGGCAGTCTTACTGGAGCCATTAGGTAGAAGAATTTGTAGCCTGGCCAGCTGCTCCAACAGAGAACTGCAGAACCACACACAGAGAGGATTCAGTACATGAAGAGACACGAGAGAGGATAATGAGCTGTAAAGTCAAATAGAGATGATTCAAAGTCTATTTCATTCAAGACAGGAAAGAAGGAAGGAGATTGTAAGGGAGGAAGGAACGAGGGAGAGAGTAGAGGAGAAGGGGAAGAAGAGAAGAGGAAGGAAGAGTTAAGGGGAGGAGCCTTAAACAGGTCTCCCTTGTAAACAAGATTTTTAATGCCTTACGTGTTGGTTTCCTCCAGTTGGTGGACTTTCCTCTGTAGCGCCAGGTTGTGTTTACTACAGGCATCCATCCTGCCAGGGCAGAGAGAGACACTCCATCAGTCTCTCTATTGGCTCACAAACTTTTTATACATTACAATACCGCAATCAACGAGCTGTATAAGGCCATAAGCAAACAAGAGAATGCTAACCCGGAAGCGACGCTCCTAGTGGCCGAGGACTTTATTGCAGGAAAACTTAAATCCGTTTTACCTAATTTCTACCAGCATGTCACATGTGAAACCAACGGGAAAAAAAACTTTAGACCAGCTTAACTCCATGAGCTCTCCCTTGCCCTCCATTTGGCAAATCCGACCATCATTTTATCCTCCTGATTCCTGCGTACAAGCAAAAATTCAAGCAGGAAGTACCAGTGACTCGCTCAATACGGAAGTGGTCAGATGACGCGAATGCTAAGCTACAGGTCTGTTTTGCTAGCACAGACTGAAATATGTTCCGGGATTCATCCGATGGCATTGAGGAGTATACCACATCAGTCACCAGCTTCATCAATAAGTGCATCGACGGCATCGTCCCCACAGTGACCGGACGTACATTGCCCAACCAGAAGCCATGGACTACAGGTAACATCCGCACTGAGCTAAAGGCTAGAGCTGCCGCTTTCAAGGAGCACGACACTAATCCAGACGCTTATAAGAAATCCCGCTATGCCCTCCGGCAAACCATCAAACAGGCAAAGCATCAATACAGGACTAAGATTGAATCTTACTACTGGCTCTGATGCTCCTCGGATGTGGCAGGGCTTGCAAACTATTACGGATTACAAAGGGAAACCCAGCCACGAGCTGCCCAGTGATGCAAGCCTACCAGACGAGCTAAATGCCTTCTATGCTCGCTTCAAGGCAAGCAAAACTGAACCATGAATGAGAGAGCCAGCTGTTCCCGGACAACTGTGTGATCACGCTCTCCATATTCGATGTGAGTAAGACCTTTAAAACCTTTTGTCAATAGGGGGTGCTATTTGCACTTTGTAATAATTTCGTTCCCAAATTAAACTGCCTCGTACTCAATTCTTGCTCGTACAATATGCATATTATTATTACTATTGGATAGAAAACACTCTCTAGTTTCTAAAACCGTTTGAATTTTTTCTCTGAGTGAAACAGAACTCATTCTGCAGCACATTTCCTGTCAGGAAGTGAGATTTCTGAAATCGAGGTCCCTGTTCTGAGGTCAGTTTATAAGTCCCCATGTAAGCTATGGGGCTACATGCACTGCATACGCCTTCCTCTAGATGTCAGTAAGCGGTGAGAATTTGAATGGAGTGGATTGCACCATCTGGGGGACTATAAAAGCTCATGGAACGGAAGTACCGTTCTTTTCAACGGGGCGCCTGGCGCAAGAGGGACATCACAATGGCGTCCTGCAAAAGCTTTCGTTTTAGCAGTTCTATATCTCCGGTCATGTTTTTATTCGTTATAGGTGTTAAAGACATCATAAGGTAGTTAATTTAAACCGACTTATAGCAGTTTATATCAGTTTATTGCGATTTTCTGGGATTTCTTTGTGACACGCTTTCACGAGTTGGACACCTCTCCAGCGGGTGGCTATCTTTAGCTGCTATTTCTACAGGAGAAGAGGACATCTTTCAACCAAAAGACGATTGTTCTGGAGAAAGGACACCTTGCCCAAGATTCTGATGGAAGCTCAGCAAATAGTAAGCAGTCTTTATGCTGTTAATTTGTATTTATGTTGACAAATGTCAAATAATAATTCCGCCATGAATTTCGGTGCGGTCTCGCTTTAGCGCACGCTGTATTGCGCAGTAACGTTAATTTTAAAAATCTAACACAGCGGTTGCATTAAGAACTAATGTATCTTTCATTTGCTGTCCAACCTGTATTTTTTTAGTCAAGTTTATGATTACTTATCGATTAGAATAGGTGCCTCTCCAAGATGGCGCCAGACAGATTGCTTGAAGTTTTGGCCACTAATCACATTGTATAACCACGATTTGTGCCGCTAAATATGCAAATTTTCAAACAAACCCTATATGCATTGTGTAATATGATGTTACAGGACTCTCATCTGATGAAGAATATCAAGGTTAGTCAAAAATTATATATCTTTTGCCTGTTTGTTACGATCGCTAACCTTTGCTGCTGGTAAATGGTGTTGTGTTTCTGGCTATTGTGGTAAGCTAATATAATGCTATATTGTGTTTTCGCTGTAAAACACTTAGAAAATCTGAAATATTGGCTGGATTCACAAGATCTGTGTCTTTCATTTGCTGTACGCTGTGTATTTTTAAGAAATGTTTTATGATGAGTAATTAGGTAATACACGATGGTCTCTGTAGTTATTCTAGTTGCTTTGGTGAGAGTTGTGATGGTGGCTGCAATGGTAAACTATGATTTATACCTGAAATATGCACATTTTTCTCTCAAAACATATGCTATACAATAAATATGTTATCAGACTGTCATCTGATGAAGTTGTTTCTTGGTTAGTGGCTATTTATATCTTTATTTGGTCGAATTTGTGATAGCTACTGATGCAGTAAAAAAATGGTGGAGTAAAAAAAAGTGGTGTCTTTTGCTAACGTGGTTAGCTAATAGATTTACATATTGTGTCTTCCCTGTAAAACATTTAAAAAATCTGAAATGATGGCTGGATTCACAAGATGTGTATCTTTCATCTGGTGTCTTGGACTTGTGATTTAATGATATTTAGATGCTAGTATTTACTTGTGACGCTATGCTAGGCTATGCTAGTCAGCTTTTCTACTGACGGGGGTGCTCCCGGATCCGGGTTTGAGAGGAACTAGAAGTTAAACAGGTCAACATTCACAAGGCCTCAGGGCCAGACGGATTACCAGGACGCGCACTCAGAGCATGCGCTGACTAACTGACAAGTGTTTTCACTGACATTTTCAACCTCTCCCTGACCGAGTCTGTAATACCTACATGTTTCAAGCAGACCGCCATAGTCCCTGTGCCAAAGAATGCCAAGGTAACCTGCCTAAATGACTACCCGCCCTGTAGCAGTCACGTCTGTAGCCATGAAGTGCTTTTAAAGGCTGGTCATGGCTCACATCAACACAATCATCCCAGAAACCCTAGACCCACTACAATTTGGATACCCCAACAGATCCACAGATGAACCAATCTCTATTGCACTCCACACTGCCCTTTCCCACCTGGACAAAAGTGACACCTACGTAAGATTGCTGTTTGTTGACTACAGATCAGCGTTCAACACCATAGTGCCCTCAAAGCACATCACTAAGCTAAGGACCTTTGTACTAAACACCTCCCTCTGCAACTGGAACCTGGACTTCCTGATGGGCCGACCCCAGGTGATAAGGGTAGGCAACAGCACATCTGCCATGCTGATAAAAAACACGGGGGCCCATCAAGAGTGTGTGCTTAGTCCCCTCCTGTACTCGCTGTTCACCCATGACTACGTGGCCTCACACGACTCCAACACCATCATTAAGTTTGCCAACAACACAATGGTGGTAGGCCTGATCACCGACATCGATGAGACAGCCTATAGGGAGGAGGTAGGAGGAGGAGACCTGGCAGTGTGGTGCCAGGACAACAACCTCTCCCTCAACGTGAGCAAGACAAAGGAGCTGATCGTGGACTACAAGAAAAGGAGGGCCGAGCATGCCCCCATTCACATCAAGGTGGCTGTAGTGGAGCAGGTCGAGAGCTTCAAGTTCCTTGGTGTCCACATCACCAAAAAACTATCATGGTCCATCACACCAAGACAGTCGTGAAGATGGCGCAACAACTCCTATTCCCCCTCTGGAGACTGAAAAGATCTGGTATGGGTCCTCAGATCCCCAAAAAGTTCTACAACTGCACCTTTGAGAGCATCCTGACTGGTTGCATCACCGCTTGGTCTGGCAACTGCTCGTCACCTGACTGCAAGGCGCTACAGAGGGTAGTGTGTACGGCCTTGTCCCCATCACTGGGGACAAGCTTTCTGCCATCCAGGACCTCTACACCAGGCAGTGTCAGAGGAAGGCCCTACAAATGGTCAAAGACTCCAGCCACCCAAGTCATAGACTGTTCTCTGCTACCTCACGGCAAGCGGTACCGGAGCGTCAAGTCTAGGTCCAAAAGGCTCCTTAACAGGTTCTACCCCAAAGCCATAAGACTGCTAAACATTGACCCCTTTTTTACGGTGCTGCTACTCGCTGTTTATTATCTATGCTAGTCATTTTACCCCTACTTACTCTATGCTAGTCATTTTACCCCTACCTACATGTACATATTCACCTCAATTACCTCGACTAACCTGTACCCCCTCACATTGACTCAGTACCGGTACGCCCTGTATATAGCCTCGTTTTTATGGAACAGTCTGCCTACCCATGTGAGAGACGCAGACTCGGTCTCAACCTTTAAGTCTTTACTGAAGACTTATCTCTTCAGTAGGTCATATGATTGAGTGTAGTCTGGCCCAGGAGTGTGAAGGTGAACGGAAAGGCTCTGGAGCAACGAACCGCCCTTGCTGTCTCTGCCTGGCCGGTTCCCCTCTCTCCACTGGGATTCTCTGCCTCTAACCCTATTACAGGGGCTGAGTCACTGGCTTCCCTAGGAGGGGTGCGTCACTTGAGTGGGTTGAGTTACTGACGTGATCTTCCTGTCTGGGTTGGCGCCCCCCCTTGGTTTGTGCTGTGGTGGAGATCTTTGTTGGCTATACTCGGCCTTGTCTCAGGATTGTAAGTTGGTGGTTGAAGATATCCCTCTAGTGGTGCAGGGGCTGTGCTTTGGCAAAGTGGGTGGGGTTATATCCTTCCTGTTTGGCCCTGTCCGGGGGTATCTTCGGATGGAGCCACAGTGTCTCCTGACCGCTCCTGTCTCAGCCTCCAGTATTTATGCTGCAGTAGTTTGTGTCGGGGGGCTAGGGTCAGTTGGTTATACCTGGAGTACTTCTCCTGTCTTATCCAGTGTCCTGTGTGAATTTAAGTATGCTCTCTCTAATTCTCTCGTTCTCTCTTTCTTTCTCTCTCTCTGAGAACCTGAGCCCTAGGACCATACGTCAGGACTACCGGGCATGATGACTCCTTGCTGTCCCCAGTCCGCCTGGCCTTGCTGCTATTCCAGTTTCAACTGTTCTGCCTGCGGTTACGGAACTCCTACCTGTCCCAGACCTGCTGTTTTCAACTCTTAATGATCGGCTATGAAAAGCCAACTGAGATTTATTCCTGATTATTATTTGACCATGCTTGTCATTTATGATCATTTTGAAAATCTTGGCTCTCTCTAATTTTCTCCTTCTCTCTTTCTTTCTCTCGGAGGACCTGAGCCCTAGGACCATACGTCGGGACTACCGGGCGTGGTGACTCCTTGCTGTCCCCAGTCCGCCTGGCCTTGCTGCTATTCCAGTTTCAACTGTTCTGCCTGTGGTTATGGAACCGCCACCTGTCCCAGACCTGTTGTTTTTCAACTCTTAATGATCGGCTATGAAAAGCCAACTGAAAATTATTCATGATTATTATTTGACCATGCTTGTCACTTATGAACATTTTTGAGCATCTTGGCATAGTTCTGTTATAATGTCCACCCGGCACAGCCAGAAGAGGACTGGCCACCCCTCATAGCCTGGTTCCTCTCTAGGTTTCTTCCTAGGTTTTGGCCTTTCTAGGGAGTTTTTCCTAGCCACCGTGCTTCTACACCTGCATTACTAGCTGTTTGGGGTTTTAGGCTGGGTTTCTGTACAGCACTTTGAGATATTAGCTGATGTACGAAGGGCTATATAAAATAAACTTGATTGATTGATTGATGGTTATTGTTATTTTTTTGTGTTACTTTTATTTCTTTTTTTTACATTTTTCTTTATTTTATTAGCAAGTATTTTCTTACTTACTTAAAAAAATCTGCATTGTTGATTAAGTGCTTGTAAGTAAGCATTTCACGGTAAGGTCTACACCTGGTGTATTTGGCACATGTGATAAATAACATTTGATTGGATAATTACTGGTGCATCACCAACTGGGCTACATTGCTGTTGGTCCATACCTGCCCTCCAGACCATCTACGTACTCCCTCTTCTTCTTCCTGCTCTCCTGGGCCGACTGCTTGTTGCGGATCTTCCTGCGGATCTTCTTCAGGACCCTCTCCTCGTACTGCTCCAGGAGAACACCGTCAGACAGCAGAGAGAGTGAGCGAATGAAGACAGAGATGATTAGAGTTGGTTAAAGTGAAAGAGTACAAAAAAGTGAAAGTTAAATTGTAACAAACAGGGATGGTTGGCTGGCCAGGTGGACATTAGGGACAGTGGTAGCCTACCTTAGTAAAGGGCAGTTGGCTGGGCAGGTGGACACCCTCTTTAGCCAGCAGCTTCTTCTCGTCCTCGTTAAGGACCACCTCCTGCAGGGAATTCTGGGAGTCACAGTAGAATGGGAAGACACAGCGATTACTGCAAGGCTTCAGACAGTCACATAAACGGGATGGCTGACAACGTCCCGAAAATGATGTGCACGCATTGCAGGGGTAGAAGGCCCTGTGTTGTTATGATTTTGAACGGTCAGATAGCTAGCAACAGTGAGAAGCTGCCATGTGGAGAGTGGCTTGTTTCAGCTTGTTGAATCTTGTTCTTGATACCATGTCTTGTTTTGAGGTGTTTTGACCATGTCTATGATAATATGGCTCATAATTGATACATACAGTTGAATTCGGAAGTTTACGTACACTTAGGTTGGATTCATTAAAACTCATTTTCAACCACTCCACACATTTCTTGTTAACAATCTATAGTTTTGGCAAGTCGGTTAGGACATCTACTTTGTGCATGACACAGATAATTTTTCCAACAATTGTTTACAGACAGATTATTTCACTTATAATTCAATGTATCACAATTCCAGTGGGTCCGAAGTTTGCATACACTAAGTTGACTGTGCCTTTAAACAGCTTGGAAATTTTCAGAAATGGCTTGATAAGCTTCTGATAGGCTAATTGGCATCATTTGAGTCAATTGGAGATGTACCTATGGATGTATTTCAAGGCCTACCTTCAGACTCTGCCTCTTTGCTTGACATCATGGTAAAATCAAAAGAAATCAGCCAAGACCTCAGAAAAATAAATTGTAGACCTGCACAAGTCTGGTTCATCCTTGGGAGTCATTTCCAAACGCCTGAAGATACCACGTTCATCTGTACAAACAATAGTACGCAAGTATAAACACCATGGGACCACACAGCCATCATAACGCTCAGGAAGGAGACGCGTTTTGTCTCCTAGAGAGGAACGTACTTTGGTGCAAAAAGTGAAAATCAATCCCAGAACAACAGCAAAGGAACTTGTGAGGATGCTGGAGGAAACAGTTACAAAGGTATCTATATCCACAGTAAAACGAGTCCTATATCGACATAACCTGAGTCGCTTAGCAAGGAAGAAGCCACTGCTCCAAAACCGCCATAAAAAAGCCAGACTACGGTTTGCAACTGCACATGGGGACAAAGATCGTACTTTTTGGAGAAATGTCCTCTGGTCTGATGAAACAAAAATAGAACTCTTTGGCCATAATGACCATCGTTATGTTTGGAGGGAAAAGGGGGATGCTTGCAAGCCGAAGAACACCATCCCAACCGTGAAGCACGGGGTGGCAGCATCATGTTGAGGGACTGGTGCACTTCACAAAATAGATGGCATCATGAGGGAGGAAAATTATGTGGATATATTGAAGCAACATCTCAAGACATCAGTCAGGAAGTTAAAGCTTGGTCGCAAATGGGTCTTCCAAATGGACAATGACCCCAAGCATACTTCCAAAGTTGTGGCAACATGGCTTAAGGACAACAAAGTCAAGGTATTGGAATGGCCATCACAAAACCCTGACCTCAATCCTATAGAAAATGTGTGGGCAGAACTGAAAAAGCGTGTGCGAGCAAGGAGGCCTACAAACCTGACTCAGTTACATCAGCTCTGTCAGGAGAATGGGCCAAAATTCACCCAACTTATTGTGGGAAGCCTGTGAAAGGCTACCCGAAACGTTTGACCAAAGTTAAACAATTTAAAGGCAATGTTACCAAATACTAATTGAGTGTATGTAAACTTCTGACCCACTGGGAATGTGATGAAAGAAATAAAAGCTGAAAGAAATAATTCTCTCTACTATTATTCTGACATTTTACATTCTTAAAATAAAGTGGTGATCTTAACTGACCTAAGACAGGGAATTTTTACTAGGATTTAATGTCAGGAATTGTGAAAAACGGAGTTTAAATGTATTTGGCTAAGGTGTATGTAAACTTCCGACTTCAACTGTAGCTAACTACCAACTGTAACGACGTATTAGAGACAATAAGTGATTCTTGTCCAAATGTATTTATGTTTTTAATAAACATTTGAAGACGAAATATAGTTTACATGTTATCAATAATCCTATGATTCTAAACAAACCCTGTCTGTTTTGCCCCCGAAGATGAGCACACTCAAAACCTATACTGTGTCGCTCAAAACCTATACTGTGTTTATGTCCTATTTTCTGCCCATCTCTGTCTGCGTGTCTGTTTGTCTGTGTCAATCTGGGTCTCTCGCTTCCTCCCCTAGAACCCTAGACCTACAGCTCCAGTTTTTAACAGTTCTGAATGGATTTCGTACCGTAGATGAAATCAATATGGCGTAGCCTCCACTCCCCTGTCCCTCTGACTCACCGTCTCTCTTATTCCAGACAGCAGCAGGTCCTTGACAGTGAGATGGTAACCAGAGGGCAGCTGGGGGTTGTGGGTATCCTCATTGCTCTCTTGGAAGAGGCCAGACTCCCATCCATCTGAGAAGACAGAGAGACATAGGACCAGATTTACTGAGGGCTCAAAACAGTTACAAGATTGTATTCTATTTTATTCTATTCCATTCCATTATTCTATTTACTGACGTTACTGTGTGTCGGGGAAATCTGTCATATTTGGTCAAATCCAATGGCTCTCCCACAGGCACCAATGCAATAACAGCTGGCTCTGATCTATTTAACACCCACCTTGTTAAGACGGCCTGAGCGGTGGGAGACATTATCACGGGGATGCAGTATGACTGTCACAAGATGGTCATGAGACGGTCACATTGACCAATGAGAATGTATAGATAGTTCTGTACGACCAATGAGATGTTGTGTGTGTTGACAGTTAAAATGAGATGTAATTTTAGATCTGATAGCTGACCGTTGAAGCACCCCCACCCTAATACATCGGCCGGGGTATTATTAAACAAGTTGAGTTTTGAGAACTGTCTAAGATTCCTTGATTTGTTTTCACTCCTCTGCAAGTCTGAACTTATTGTTTGGCCATTTTGTAATTTGGGTGAACTATCCATTTAAGGTTAGGGATAGGGTTAAACTTAATTTCATTCATTAATTCCGAGTGGTTGAGGTTAGGTTTAAGAGAGGGGTTCCAAAACTTTTATGCCCACGACCCCATTTTGATTTCAACAATTTCTCGCCACCCCACCATGTAAACAAAGTGATGGAATCAAAGGACAATGTTCACTTTTTTTATTGGTGCTATAGCAGTCTATTACAAATCAGTTTGACAGTACTTTTGACAGTATTTCAATCTAAAATAAGTATGGTTTGATGTGACTGAAATGCATCAGAAAAGAAATTCAGAAGATCATCAGGCAATCATTTTGTATGATATTCTGTGTGGAAAAGAATGTTATCATTGTTTTCCCCCAGTCTGATTTAGTGCCTGGTCTTGTCCGCTCTGTTCTAATGAGTCCAGCTTGAGGGAAACAGAAGACACTGAGTATACCAAACATTAGGAACACCTTCCTAGTATTGAGTTGCACCCCCACCCTTTTGCCCTCAGAACAGCCTGAATTCGTTGGGACATGGACTCTACAAGGTGTCGAAAGCGTTCCACAGGGATGCTGGCCCATGTTGACTCCAATGCTTCCCACAGTTGTGTCAATTTGGCTGGATGTCCTTTGGGTGATGGACCATTCTTGATACACACGGGAAACTGTTGAACGTGAAAAACGCAGTAGCGTTTCAAAGGTACTTAAATCTTTTGTCTTTCCCATTCACCCTCTGAATGGCACATATACACAATCCATGTCTCAAGGCTGGGGTCATATTTTGTAGCTTCAACTGTTCAAAATATAGAGCCACATTAGTTGAAAGAAAACAGAATCGGCTTTGTTTATTACAACCACATCTAGTGGCTGACAGAGGCTACTGTCAGCCACTAGATGTGGCTGACAGTAGCTGACAACCCCCTAACTCCCCCCTTTTTCCTGGCCAAACAGTTCTATTTTTGTTTCATCAGACCAGAGGACATTTCTCCAAAAAGTATGATCTTTGTCCCCATGTGCAGTTGCAAACCGTAGTCTGGCTTTTTTACGGTAGTTTTGGAGCAGTGGCTTCTTCCTTGCTGAGCGGCCTTTCAGGTTATGTCGATATAGGACTCGTTCTACTGTGGATATAGATACTTTTGTACCTGTTTCCTCCAGCATCTTCACAAGGTCCTTTGCTGTTGTTCTGGGATTGATTTTCACTTTTCGCACCAAAGTACGTTCATCTCTAGGAGACAGAACGCGTCTCCTTCCTGAGCGGTATGACGGCTGCGTGGTTCCATGGTGTTTATACTTGCGTACTATTGTTTGTATAGATTAACGTGGTACCTTCAGGCGTTTGGAAATTGCTCCCAAGGATGAACCAGACTTGTGGAGGTCTGCAATTTATTTTCTGAGGTCATGGCTGATTTCTTTTGATTTTCCTGTGATGTCAAGCAAAGAGGCACGGAGTTTGAAGGTAGGCCTTGAAATACATCCACAGGTACACCTCCAATTGACTCAAATGATGTCAATTAGCCTATCAGAAGCTTCTAAAGCAATGACATAATTTTCTGGAATTTTCCAAGCTGTTTAAAGGCACAGTCAACTTAGTGTATGTAAACTTCTGACCCAGTGATACAGTGATATAGTGATACAGTGAATTACAAGTGAAATAATCTGTCTGTTAACAATTGTTGGAAAAATACTGATGTTACGCACGCAGTAGATGTCCTAACCGACTTGCCAAAACTATAGTTTGTTAACAAGAAATTTGTGGAGGGGTAAAAAAAATTGTTTTAATGACTCCAACCTGAGTGTATGTAAACTTCCGACTTCAACTGTATGTTCATCTGTTCCTGAGGTGTGTATTACCTAAGTCGATGGAGACATCAGGTGCCAGCCAGTGCAGTGCAGACCTGGTGAGGTTAGAGTGGAGGTTAGGGAGATGGGCTTGGTCGAAGGCATGGAAGGGGGGGCTGGAGGGCGGGTTACGGCTGTCCAGGTGATCGGAGCCTGAGTTGGGATCCTCACTGATGCCACTGTCGCTGGGCGAGTAGGGCCACATGGGGGAGGTGGGGGCAGACGATGAGTCAGTGCCACCTAACAGAGTATCCAGGAAGTCATCACCGCCACCTTCTTGGCTCAGAGACTGCAGGGGGTTGTGTGTGTGTGTGTGTGTGTGTGTGTGTGTGTGTGTGTGTGTGTGTGTGTGTGTGTGTGTGTGTGCGTGTGCGTGTGCGTGTGCGTGTGCGTGTGCGTGTGCGTGTGTGTGCGTGGGGAGGGTGAGATACATGCAGAGAGGGAAATAAAACCAAAGGCACGTCATCAGACATACAGTACACAAACAGATTACAGGTTATCTTACTGTACAGAAACCTACTAAACACTCAGGAATAATGCAATCACTCACACACAAACATGCACGCACACGCACGCAAACACATACACACCCATACATCAGCCAGAGATAATACCCCTGTCTAGGGCCATTAAAGATAAAGAACTGCTATGCTTGAGGTCTGCCAGTTCTGGTGAAGGGAACAAGAAGCCCCTCCCCACAAGCGTTCAATGAGAGTCATATATTTAGAAATATAAATATATGGCTCTGCTGTCAATAAATAACTGTCATTGGGCAATGGGAAAGATGATTGGCAGATGGACGAGGTCAACATGGACCACGCAAGACCAAAAAAAGACATGGGATTGAGCATATTATCCTATTCAGATTGGTTACATTTGTGGCTGACTTTCCATAAGTATGAATGTAAAATCTCTTTTTCTCGTCCTCCAGGTTTTTGACCCTTGCCTGTCCTGTTACTGTACCCGCCCGCCTGACCACTCTGCCTCTCCCCGACCCTGAGCCTGCCCGCCGTCCTGTATTTTTGCTCCTACTCTGGATTATGGACCCCTGCCTGCCTTGACCTGCCGTTTGCCTGCCCCTGTTACAATAGACATTGTTACTTCACACAGTCTGTACTTGAGTCTTACCTTGATACCTGATACCAGGAAAAACTATGGGTCCTAGTTACTGACAAGGAAAAACTCAGATATGTCACCAAATCTCTAGGGTGCTTTTATTGATGGAAAGGGCTGGAGGAGAAAGTGGAATGGTTTTGTCACTCACCTCGGGTGACGTGATTTGCCAGGGCTGGTTACCATGGCAGCTGAGGGTTCCGTCTGACTGGTTGAGCAGGAGATCTATAAATTCAATTCCTCTCTATAGAGGAGAAACATACTGATTGGTTACAACTCGGGACAGGAGTATTTTCTGACTATATGAACTGACCAGGTGTCACGCCCTGATCTGTTTCACCTGGCCTTGTGCTTGTCTCCACCCCCCTCCAAGTGTCGCCCATCTTCCCCACTTATCCTCTAGGTATTTATACCTGTGTTTTCTGTCTGTGCCACTTCGTCTTGTTTGTCAAGCTTACCAGCGTTTGTCCTTTCAGCTCCTGTCTTTTCCCAGCCTCTCTTTTTCTTGTCTTCCTGGTTTTTGACCCTTGCCTGTCCTGACCCTGTTTCCGCCCACCTGACCACTCTGCCTGTCCCTGACCCTGAGCCTGCCTGCTGACTATAAGTGGGTCACATCGCAAAAATTACACGAGGAATCTCTTTACAGGAGCTATAGACACAGAGGAATGTGCGTGTTTTCTATAGTTGTATTTTTTGTGTTTCCTGTGCTTCCTTCTTTGATTGATGTAATTGTGTCACTAGCTCCTTATTGTGTACTTTCTGTTTGTTGCTTTTGTAATGCAGTGCTCCCTTGCAAAATAGACTTTGATCTCAATGGGACATTAAAGAAATAGACAGGTGGACACAAACATAACAGATCAGGGCACCTCTATAGAAGTATAAACTTGTTAACATGGATCCTGAGACCATTCAGAGTCGATGAATAATCCTGACTCTTCCTGTAGATAAACATAAACAGTAGACTACATGACTCCATAACACCAATACATATACGCAACTTTGGTTTTAGAAGTGGGGGGGACATAATCATAATTGTTTTATTATTTTATTATTTTCCAGTCGGATAAACACTCCAAGCAGCCTACCCGACCGCTCGGTGGCGTCCGCATGGTCCTAAAGCACACCGTTGCCTGTTTTTGGATCACATTCCAATGATAAAGGCCGTCATTGTAAATAAGAATTTGTTCTTAACTGACTTGCCTAGTTAAATAAAGGTTACATTTTTTTAAACTGGGGGGGACAAAAATGCTATTTCAGAATGTGGGGCATGTCCCCCCCACCCGTCGCCAGTGAAAGTTGCTCACCCTGCATATAGAGCATATGGTTCCTGGGTTGAGAAGACTAAAATAAGTCACAAAAATATACTTTCAAAGAGAAAACGTTGATATAATACAGGTCAATATCTATGTCTGTATGTCATTATAGAACCCACAAATGAGTATGTTTTTTAAATTGAAGTCTTAATATGATCACAATGCTCTATGGTGAAATAAGCTGACATTAAAAGCCACTTCAAACTATGAATGACAAAGCACACATCTAATTCAGTCACCTGTCTAAGTAACACAACAAAAAAAATGACATCCACACAAGTTAGTTTTCTTTACCTTGTTTGAGATGTGGGTCATTATTCCAACTTTCCAATTAGATTGGTGCAAGAAGTTGTAAATATCCAACAGGAATGGTCAAAAGTTGTCAATAGCTACCTTGATAAATATTTCAAGCTGGGATTGCAGTGAGTGTTTCCTGTAGCTAAGTATGTGCGTTTTTGTATGCGCATATGAGCCTGTTCCACGGGACAAAGTTGAAATTCCAATCATATTGAAATCTCAGCAGAATTGAGATTGTGTGTGTGTTTGTGTGTGTGTCTGTGTGTCTGTGTGTGTGTGTGTGTGTGTGTGTGTGTGTGTGTGTGTGTGTGTGTGTGTGTGTGTGTGTGTGTGTGTGTGTGTGTGTGTGTGTGTGTGTGTGTGTGTGTGTGTGTGTGTGTGTGTGTGTGTGATCCCCCCACCGAACACACACACACATTTTAATTTAAATGATCAAATTTTGTTTAATCTGAATAGTTATCTCCTAAATTCCTTTCCATGTTTCATCTTTTAGATATTTTATTAAATTAATGTAATTGACACAGGGGTACCTGTATCCATCATGGAGTACCATGTAGAATGTAATTAAACTGAGGTGACCAATTGGGGTTTTTGTTCCATTATTTACACATATTACATCACTTTTTTTCTGGTATAATATATGATTCATAAATAAGCTATGCATATAAATCAACACATTGTTGTGTTTAGTTAATAACAGCTATTTCTCAATTCAACAATAACCTGAGGCCTTATCAGCGTGCCTTGCTCTTATCTCTATATATGAGGGCGTATGCCTGCCAATGTGCTTGTGTCTAAGAATTACACCTACCATAAAGAACATTATGTCATGTCCTCTAATAATGTTTTATCATTGCAGTGTTATAAATCATAACAATGTCAACGACAAAAGAGGTGTACCTTACAGAACATGGTTTCCAAATGACGGTAGCTGGACGTTTCCATGCGATTGTTTTACACAAATTCACACGGATATGAAAATTGTGGGGGAGTGTATCAGAGATATCTGACCACAACATAACATCAGAATTAACGACCAAGAGAGTAGTTTATATTGTTATGTTTGCCTGTAATATGACTTTTGCAGGTGGGTGTTGTCCAGAGGCAATATTCAACAGTACCATGATGAAGATATTAATGCCAGGAGTCAGGACACTTTGTTTTTTTTATGATATACAGTGCATTCAGAAAGTACTCGGACCTCTTGACTTTTTCCACATTTTGTTACATTTCAGCCTTTTTCGAAAATGGATTTAATACACGTTGCCTCATCAATCTACACACAATACCCCATATTGACGAAGTGAAAACAGTTTTTTTGACATTTTTACACATTTATTACAAATAAAATACAGAAATACCTTATTTACATAAGTATTCAGACCCTTTGCTATGAGACTCTAATTTGAGCTCAGGTGCATCCTGTTTCCATTTGATCATCCTGGAGATGTTTCTACAACTTGATTGGAGTTCACCTGTGGTAAATGCAATTGATATGACATGATTTGTAAAGGCACACACCTGTCTATAAAAGCCATGAGGTTGAGGGATATTATCTGTAGAGCACCGATACAGGATTGTGTCTAGGCACAGATCTGGGGAAGGGTACCAAAACATTTCTGCAGTATTGAAGGTCCCCAAGAACACAGTGGCCTCCATCATTCTTAAATGGAAGAAGTTTGGAACCACCAAGACTCTTCCTAGAGCTGGCCGCCCTGCCAAACTGAGCAATCGGGGAAGAGGGCCTTGGTTAGGGAGGTGACCAAGAACCCGATGGTCACTCTGACAGAGCTCCAAAGTTCCCCTGTGGAAATGGGAGAACCTTCCAGAAGGACAACCATCTCTGCAGCACTTCACCAATCAGGCTTTTATGGTAGAGTGGCCAGATGTAAAAGGCACATGACAGCCCGCCTGGAGTTTGCCAAAAGGCACCTAAAGCACTCTCAGACCATGAGAAACAACATTTATTTTAAAATAAAGTTATCAAAAATGTATAAGATTCTGCAACCATGGAGAGGTAAATACTTGTCTATTTATGTAAAAATCACATTGATTAACTCTTTGGTCCTATCACAGTTTACTAACTAATGGCTCTGCCTACTCCAGATGACTCGTTTTTTTCAAATCATATGCGCAATAAATATTTTTAATTTGGAACGTTAAGCCAGGCAAATTAAACATGCCTATTTATATAACGAATATGAGTTTGTGGGGCTAAAATTATTAAATATTAAAGCTTTAAAACTCTCACTAAAAGCTTCACTCATACATAAATTATGCTTAAACCCATAATGGTTATCCAGTAGATTATTAAGAAAGGCTCATTCTTTGTTCAAAAATGGCCTTTTTGCCTTTATACAGATTACAACTTCTCATTTCCGACTAACTGAAAATGAAATGTTGTTTAAAGTATCGCCCTTTCTTAAACAAGCCATACAAAGCTAGTTACAATTTCAGATTTATCCTTCAGAAAAGATAGAACAAATATTACAACAAATGTTATGGTTAAACTCAAATATACTGATTAATAAAAAAAACATTCTTTATGGACATTTAAAAATATATATATATATATATATTTATTAATGATACTATGAATAGAAACGGAGGAGTTATGTCACATATGCAGCTATCGAAAATATATGGGAATACCTGCTCAATTCTAATTTACAACCAACTGATTGCAGCACTACCACAAAAATGGAGGAGGCAAGTGGAAATGGGAGAAGGTAGGGAACTTGTTTGCCTGCCATACATTAAAGATACAAATTAGCTGAAAGGAACTGGCATAAATAGAAAAATATACCAGTTTCATTTGAGGACAAAAATGTTGACAGCTGAGCCAGACAGGTTGCAAAATAAATGTCAAGAGATTTTCAATGTACCAATCCCATGGCATATGGTTTATGAACTGGTACAAAAAACTACACTTGATTCAACACTTTTTCAATTTAAATTATTTCATACAATTCTTGCCACCAACATAATGCTATATATATGGGGCATACAACAATCTCAGCTCTAGATTTTTCTGTGAAGAGACATAATCAATGGATCATTTATTTTGGTATGTTTGGTAGCTTGTTTCTGGTCAAAAGGTTCAGGAATGGTTAAGAAATCACTACATGCACTTCAAATGAACATTACAAATAGCGGTGTTGGGTGATTTGGAAAGCCATAGTCAGTCAATAAATAATATAATAATACTCATAGGAAAGGTATCTGTGGATAATATACGATTAGAAAGGTTTAAAAAATTATGTAAAACATCACAGCACAATTGAAAAATATATGACACATGGGAACCAAACGAGGGAGTTCTATGGTGATAGGTGGGATGGGCCGAGAGTGGCTGAGGATTGGGGTTAAAGAGCTTATGTTTGGAAATGTATTATTGTTATGTGACTGCTTTATATAAAAGTACCATGTATTTGTATGCAAAATGTGTATGGAAAATGTATGTAAACTCAGCAAAAAAATAAACGTCCTCTCAATGTCAACTGTGTTTATTTTCAGCAAACTTAACATGTGTAAATATTTGTATGAACATAAGATTCAACAACTGAGACATAAACTGAACAAGTTCCACAGACATGTGACTAACAGAAATTGAATAATGTGTCTCTGAACAAAAAGGGGGGTCAAAATCAAAAGTAACAGTCAGTATCTGGTGTGGCCACCAGCTGCATTAAGTACTGCATTGCATCTCCTCCTCATGGACTACACCAGATTTGCCAGTTCTTGCTGTGAGATGTTACCCCACTCTTCCACCAGGGCACCTGCAAGTTCCCGGACATTTCTGGGGGGAATGGCCCTAGCCCTCACCCTCCGATCCAACAGGTCCCAGATGTGCACAATGGGATTGAATTCCGGGCTCTTTGCTGGCCATGGCAGAACACTGACATTCCTGTCTTGCAGGAAATCACGCACAGGATGAGCAGTATGGCTGGTGGCATTGTCATGCTGGAGGGTCATGTCAGGATGAGCTTGCAGGAAGGGTACCACATGAGGGAGGAGGATGTCTTCCCTGTAACACACAGCGTTGAGATTGCCTGCAATGACAACAATCTCAGTCCGATGATGCTGTGACACACCGCCCCAGACCATGACGGACCCGCCACCTAAAAATCAATCCCGCTCCAGAGTACAGGCCTCGGTGTAGCGCTCATTCCTTCGACGATAAACTCGAATTCGATCAAATAATCATAATTTCATATAAATTATAATGCATTTCCACACAATCTTTGGTTCTATAAGGCAGACCTGACAGTAAAATATATATATATTGTGAGATAAAACCGTGACTCGTCAGTGAAGAGCACTTTTTGCCAGTCCTGTCTGGTCCAGCGACGGTGGGTTTGTGCCCATAGGCGACGTTGTTGCCGGTGATGTCTGGTGAGGACCTACCTTACAACAGGCCTACAAGCCCTCAGTCCAGCCTCTCTCAGGCTATTGCGGACAGTCTGAGCACTGATGGAGGGATTGTGCGTTCCTGGTGTAACTCGGGCAGTTGCTGTTGCCATCCTGTGCCTGTTCCTCAGGTGTGATGTTCGGATGTACCGATCCTGTGCAGGTGTTGTTACACGTGGTCTGCACGTTCACGTTCACACAGATGAGCAGGGACCCTTGGCATCTTTATTTTGGTGTTTTTCAGAGTCAGTATAAAGGCCTCTTTAGTGTCCTAAGTTTTCATAACTGTGACCTTAATTGCCTACCGTCTGAAAGCTGTTAGTGTCATAACGACCGTTCCACAGGTGCATGTTTATTAATTGTTTATGGTTCATCGAACAAGCGTGGGAAACAGTGTTTAAACCCTTTACAATGAAGATCTTTGAAGTTATTTGGATTTTTATGAATTATCTTTGAAAGACAGGGTCCTGAAAAAGGGCGTTTCTTTTTTTGCTGAGTTCATATGTAGAAAAAAAGCTGTAAAAAAAGAAGATATTTGTCCTCCGAAGAGGGGGGTGGTGGAGGGGTTAATAAAAAATATATTTAAAAAAAAGAAAGATTCTCTGGTCTGAATGCAAAGCGTCACAACCTGGCACCATCTTTACGGTGAAGCATGGTGGTGGCAGCAACATGCTGTGGGGATGTTTTTCAGTGGCAGGGAGTGGGAGACTAGTCAGGATCAAGGGAAAGATGAACGGAGCAAAGTAAAGAGAGATCCTTGATGGAAACCTGCTCCAGAGCACTCAGGAACTCAGACTGGGGTGAAGGTTCTCCTTCTAACAGGGCAACTACCCTAAGCACACAGCCAAGACAACACTGGAGTGGCTTCGGGACAAGTCTCTGAATGTCCTTGAATGACCCAGCCACAGCCCAGACTTGAACCCGATTGAACATCTCTGGAGAGACCTGTAAATAGCTGTGCAGCAATGCTCACCTTCCAACCTGACAGAGCTTGAGAGAATCTGCAGAGAAGAATGGGAGAAACTCCCCAAATACAGGTGTGCCAAGCTTGTAGCGTCATACCCAAGAAGACTCAAGGCTGTAATCGCTGCCAAATGTACTGAGTAAAGGGTCTGAATACTTATGTAAATGTGATAAATTATAAATGTTTTTGTATTGTCATTATGGGGTATTCTGTGTAGATTGATGGGGGGGGGGGGGACAATTTAATCCATTTTCAAATAAGGCTGTAATGTAACAAAAAAGTGGAAAAAGTCAAGGGGTCTGAATACTTTCCGAATGCACTGTATATACAGTACCAGTCAAAAGTTTGGACACACTTACTCAATTCCAGGCTTTGTCTTTATTGTTTACTATGTTCTACATTGTAGAATAATAGTGAAGACATCAAAACTATGAAATAACACATATGGAATTATGTAGGAACCCAAAAAAGTGGCTACCTTGCTGGCGAACACAGGCAACAGACATTCACCTATAATGGAGTGGTTTGCAGGTCAGGAAGGTTACATTTTTATACCGTATCATAGACACCACTGAGTAAACTATCCCTGCTAACATCTCAAGAGTATAAAGTCAATGTCTGTCAAGCACGTAGGTCTCCAAAGCCAGCTCTTCAAATGGTTTACACGTCACTTTCCAGTCCTCTCAAGTGGCTATGGCAAGTCCTGAGAATCAATTGGATGAGTCGTGCTCCTTATCCAAGGGCCTTCTAGCACACCGAACTACCCAAGCACTTCACAGTTAGATTTGTGTTTAGATTAAGTTTCTCTGTTTTCAGGCTTCCTGATTTTCATCCTCCTCTCAAACACCCACTGGGACTCTGTGAAAAACCCAATCTGACCCCAGAGATACAATTTGGAAGACTACATCAATGCAGGATCAGTTCCCCCCTGTCCATTCATTGTTAATCTAAAAGGAAACATGGATCCTAGATCAGCACTCCTACTCGGAGATGCTTTAGGAATACGGGCCCTGGTGTGCGTGAAACCACAACCAGTGCCTCACAGGCACAACGTGGAGCTCTTAGGGCTCCATGGAGTTTCAGGATTGTCCTATAAGGGTTCTGTGTAATCAACAACAACAAGAACTATTTACCGTATAACATTTCTCTCACTCTTTCTCAAAGTGTATTTGTTGCTCCATTAAAGCACACTTATCTATGAAATGGGACACAGAATGATCTGTATTTGTAACAGTATGCTAGCTGAAATCTTGTATCTTTATTGTTGTTCTATCTGGGAAGTTTAGAGATCCAAAGTACACATATATATATTGCGCAACCAGGTCAGAGCAATAAATAGTAGCTATACATGTATTTCCACCCTATTCGTGTACAGTATATGAGGGTTAGAATACATCACCAATGTACTAATACCTGTATTAGTATTTAGATCCAGTCCAGAAGGACTTTAGAGTGAGCGTTTTGATGCCGACACTACAGGAATCAAACAGGCATAACCATTACTGCCTTGCTGCTCTGTATTGTCGTCACCAACTGAACTAAGCCATGACATCACAGGTTCTCTTCCTATCATGTAGTGGTGCTGTAAATACACGCGTAGCCTATGTGCCATTTTATGGGTGTATCTCAATCGTTAGTAGCTTCTTCTCCCCGCCTCTTCTATCTACACTGATATTAAATAACTGGATAGGTGGGAAAATCCCACCTGCTGGGCATTCACCATATTATTTTAACCTGTGCTGTGTTGTCAGATCAGTAAAGATGAAGGAGAGGAGACAAGGACAGGATGTAACTTTAGGACCAGCAATATTTCATAGATGGATTCATAGATGGTCCTGGATCCGGACCCAGGACGGGATCCATATGGGCCGTGGATCCCAACCAAAAAGGGGGGGGGGGGGTTGATTCAGTCGGGCTTTCAACCTTCTGCTGTTGAGAGTTGTCATAGTTCATGGGCAGTTTTCGTCTTGTTATCACATTCACTGGCAGACCTTAGAGAGCTATTTATAACATGTCAAATTCCATTTGAACAACTAGCCCAAGTTAGCAAGGTAGGTAAATTAGGCTAACCATCTAAATCCTGTAGTTATCATCGCCAGGTCATATGACCAGCTGCCTCAACTCCCAGGGGGCCTCAGTTGATTTTGCTGAGTGAATCAGGTATCATGTGAACGCACAAAAGACATGGCAAAACATGTCGAATTTCAGGAAATTAGCTTAAAACTGCAAGATTTTCTCTCCGCCCCATGGCAAAATGTGTAGAATTGCAGGAAATGATTGTCTCTCCACCAAGAAGAGGAGTGTGAACAGTTTAAACAGTTTGGGGTCGCATTGGTCACGAGGTGGGAGTTTGTTACCATGCCGATGAATGAAAACATCTATCTGAACCTTCGTGTCACCGGACCTTCTCATATAGTATTTGAGTACCCCTGCTTCAGATTATTGATACGCGGCCATATGTATGTGTGTTCCTAAGCATCCCACTTTATCATTACACTATACACTCAAAGAGCTGGGTCTTATCTTCAGTCTTCTGTGATAAGTACAGTTGAAGTCGGAAGTTTACATACACCTTAGCCAAATACATTTAAACTCAGTTTTTCACAATTCCTGACATTAAATCCTAGTAAAAATTCCTGTCTTAGGTCAGTTAAGATAACCACTTTATTTTAAGAATGTGAAATGTCAGAATAATAGTAGAGAATTATTTCTTTCAGCTTTTATTTCTTTCATCACATTCCCAGTGGGTCAGAAGTTTACATACACTTAATTAGTATTTGGTAGCATTGCCTTTAAATTGTTTAACTTGGGTCAAACATTTCGGGTAGCCTTCCACAAGCTTCCCACAACAAGGGGTGAATTTTGGCCCATTCCCCCTGACAGAGCTTGTGTAACTGAGTCAGGTTTGTAGGCCTCCAGGCTCGCACACACCTTTTCAGTTCTGCCCACACATTTTCTATAGGATTGAGGTCAGGGCTTTGTGATGGCCTCTCCAATACCTTGACTTTGTTGTCCTTAAGCCATGTTGCCACAACTTTGGAAGTATGCTTGGGATCATTGTCCATTTGGAAGACCCATTTGCGACCAAGCTTGAACTTCCTGACTGATGTCTTGAGATGTTGCTTCAATATATCCACATCATTTTCCTCCCTCATGATGCCATTTATTTTGTGAATTGCACCAGTCCCTCCTGCAGCAAAGCACCCCCACAACATGATGCTGCCACCCCCGTGCTTCACGGTTGGGATGGTGTTCTTCGGCTTGCAAGCCTCCTCTTTTTTCCTCCAAACATAGCGATGGTCATTCTGGCCAAAGAGTTCTATTTTTGTTTCATCAGACCAGAGGACATTTCTCCAAAAAGTATGATATTTCTCCCCATGTGCAGTTGCAAACCATAGTCTGGCTTTTTTATGGTAGTTTTGGAACAGTGGCTTCTTCCTTGCTGAGCGGCCTTTCAGGTTATGTTGATATAGAACTTGTTTAACTGTGGATATAGATACTTTTGTACCTGTTTCCTCCAGCATCTTCACAAGGCCATTTGCTGTTGTTCTTGGATTGATTTGCACTTTTCGCACCAAAGTACGTTCATCTCCTTCCTGAGCGGTATGACGGCTGCGTGGTCCCAAGGTGTTTATACTTGCGTATTATTGTTTGTACAGATGAACGTGGCACCTTCAGGCGTTTGGAAATTGCTCCCAAGGATGAACCAGACTTGTGGAGGTCTACAATTTATTTCTGAGGTCTTGGCTGATTTTCCCATGATGTCAAGCAAAGAGGCACTGAGTTTGAAGGTTGGCCTTGAAATACATCCACAGGTACACTTCCAATTGACTCAAATTATGTCAATTAGCCTATCAGAAGCTTCTAAAGCCATGACATTATTTTCTGGAATTTTCCAAGCTGTTTAAAGGCACAGTCAACTTAGTGTATGTGAACTTCTGACCCACTGGAATTGTGATACAGTGACTTATAAGTGAAATAATCTGTCTGTTAACAATTGTTGGAAAAATGACTTGTGTTATGCACAAAGGAGATGTCCTAACCGACTTGCCAAAACTATAGTTTGTTAACAAGAAATTTGTGGAGTGGTTGAAAAACAAGTTTTAATGACTCCAACCTAAGTGTATGTAAACTTCCGACTTCAACTGTATAACATTCTGGATGTGATGGAAGGAATGACTTGCTATGTGCATTTCAGGGGAAATAAATGAAAGTGATAGTGGATGATAATGAGTCAATGGTCACAGTTCAAACTTTATAGCGCTCCAAGCAATTCTTTACTATATGCAACTATTACAGCGACATGACTTGATATTTTTATGATTTTATTTGGATGCACGTGTGTGTGTGTGTGTGTGTGTGTGTGTGTGTGTGTGTGTGTGTGTGTGTGTGTGTGTGTGTGTGTGTGTGTGTGTGTGTGTGTGTGTGTGTGTGTGTGTGTGTGCGCGTGTGTGTATATGTGTATGTGTAAGAGTGTGTGAGAGAGAGAGTGTGTGTGTGTCTGTGAGAGACTGTGTGTGTCTGTGCCTGTGTTTTTGTGTGTGTGCGTCCCAGTCCAGAAACAACCCCTATAGGCCCTAGCTCCTAGCACTTCCCTCCAGGCACTTCTGTTCTGGAGGTTTGATTGTCCAAGCCTTTTTTTCAGATGTCTTCAATAATATTGTGGATAATCATGCTCCCTTCCAAAACTAAAGGTTAAAGGTATATTGAATGCCTGGGACACTCCGGAGTTATCAGAAGTCATTCATAAAAGAGATTGGGTCAAGGCCAGGAAACAGGCTTAGGACCGGACTGGCATGTTTTTAAGTAATTGGAGATTCATTGTGTAAGACAAATCAGAAAGGCTATATCTGATTATTATGTAACCGCTCTTTTGGATTGTAATGGGAACCCGGCAAAATTCTGGAAAACTGTTAAATCCCTAAAGGTTTCTACTTCCTCCTCTCTGCCACAACAAATGAATTCAGACACTGGCCTCATAACGGGGAAAAATTCAATCATTGATACACTTAATCAACATTTTATTTCAGCGGGTTATCTCTTTGAAATAACTTGCATGCCAATTCACAATGATATTGGGCCGGATGCTGATAGGGGAAACCTGCTGACTGATAAGAGAAACAATTGTTTACAGACAGATTATTTCACTTTTAATTCAGTGTATCACAATTCCAGTGGGTCAGAAGTTTACATGCTGTCACGTTCCTGACCTGTTTTCTCTTGTTTTGTATGTGTTTATTGGTCAGGGCGTGAGCTGGGTGGGCATTTCTATGTGTTGTGTTTCTATGTTGGGTTACAGGGTTGCCTGGTATGGCTCTCAATTAGAGGCAGGTGTTTGGCATTTCCTCTGATTGAGAGTCATATTAAGGTAGGTTGTTCTCACTGTTTGTTTGTGGGTGATTTTCTTCCGTGTCTGTGTTTGTACACCACATGGGACTGTTTCGGTTTGTTTGTTCATCGTTCTTTTGTGTAGCCTATTTTCCCTGTTCGTGCGTTCTTCATGTTATATGTAAGTTTGTCGTCTAGGTCTGTCTTTATCGTTTATTATTTTGTAGGTTATCAAGTTTAGTTTGTTATAGTGTTTTCGTGTTTTTTCCCGTCTTGTTTAATAAATCATTATGTATTCAACACCCGCTGCGTTTTGGTCCTCCGATCCTTCTCTCCTCTCCTCGTCTGAGGAGGAGGATTACGACACCCGTAACACATACACTAAGTTGACTGTGCTTTTAAACAGCTTGGAAAATTCCAGAAAATTATGTCATGGCTTTAGAAGCTTTTGATTGGCTAATTGACATCATTTGAATCAATTGAAGGTGTACCTGTGGATGTATTTCAAGGTCTACCTTCAAACTCAGTTCCTCTTTGCTTGACATCATGGGAAAATCAAAAGAAATCAGCCAAGACCTCAGAAAATAAATTGTAGACCTCCACAAGTCTGGTTCATCCTTGGGAGCAATTTCCAGACGCCTGAAGGTACCACGTTCATCTGCACAAACAATAGTACGCAAGTATAAACACCATGGGACCACGCGGCCGTCATACCGCTCAGGAAGGAGACGCGCTCTGTCTCCTAGAGATGAGCGTACTTTGGTGCGAAAAGTTAAAATCAATCCCAGAACAACAGCAAAGGACCTTGTGAAGATGCTGGGGGAAACAGGTACAAAGGTATCTGTATCCACAGTAAAACAAGTCATATATCGACATAACCTGAAAAGCCGCTCAGCAAGGAAGAAGCCACTGTTCCAAAACTACCGTAAAAAAACCAGGCTATGATTTGCAACTGCACATGGGGACAAATATCATACTTTTTGGAGAAATGTCCTCTGGTCTGATGAAACAAAAATAGAACTGTTTGTCAGGAAGTTCAATTTATGTGGATATATTAAAGCAACATCTCAAGATATCAGACAGGAAGTTCAAGCTTGGTCGCAAATGGGTCTTCCAACTGGACAATGACCCCAAGCATACTTCCAAAGTTGTGGCAAAATGGCTTAAGGACAACAAAGTCAAGGTATTGGAGAGGCCATCACAAAGCCCTGACCTCAATCCTATTGAAAATTTGTGGACAGAACTGAAAAAGCATGTGCGAGCAAGGAGGCCTACAAACCTGACTCAGTTACACCAGCTCTGTCAGGAGGAATGGGCCAAAATTCACCCAACTTATTGTGGGAAGCTTGTGGAAGGCTACCCAATACTTTTGACCCAAGTTAAACAATTTAAAGGCAATGCTACCAAATACTAATTGAGTGTATGTAAACTTCTGACCCACTGGGAATGTGATGAAAGAAATAAAAGCTGAAAGAAATAATTCTCTCTACTATTATTCTGACATTTCACATTCTTAAAATAAAGTGGTGATCCTAACTGACCTAAGACAGGGAATTTTTACTAGGATTTAATGTCAGGATTTGTGAAAAACTGAGTTTAAATGTATTTGGCTAAGGTGTATGTAAACTTCCGACTTCAACTGTAGGTAAGTTGTGGGTAGGTAAGGTAGGAGAGGGGGCTCTTTAACTTGTACTTTCTTTACTTATCCCCTTTTCCCCAAAATACTTTGGGAAGGAAATAAATTCCCTGTAAACAGTAATATATTCTGCCTCTGTCATCCTTTCCTGCACCTACAGTCACATACCTCTTTTACTCCACGGGCAGTTGAGTGTAGCAGGGTGTTACGTTCCCTCCAAGAGGCATGCGTAACATAGTGATATTATTTTTCAAAGTACAGCTGCTACTACTCTTAAACCTTTGGATGCCATGGTGCCCATCATTTTTGCTATAGTTGACAGTTTTGATACTCAACCCTGCATCCTGTATCAAAAGGTTGGCTAAAGACCCGTAGATCTCTACATTAGTCCCTTTTTGTTTAAAAGGCCCTACTTCATAAACGTTTGTCTTGTCTAATTTAGCTGTTGAAATATAGACACTGTTCACAGAATTGGTTAACTCTTGAGGTTCCTAGGGTCTCCACCGAGCTTGGTAAATCTGCTTTTAGCTTTAATGCACCATATTGCTGGAACAAAATTCAAAATACATTTTATCTGGACGTTCTGCTGCCATTAGGGGCCATTTAAGCATTGATTGGGGACTTATTTGTGAAGGAATGTAACTGTTTTTCTGGTTGATTTGTGATGTTTTATTCGTGCTTTCCATGACTGTGTATTTGTATTTATATATGCAGTACCAGTCATAAGTTTGGACACACCTACTCATAGCATTTACTATTTTCTACAATGCAGAATAATAGTGAAGACATCAAAACTATGTAATAACACATATGGAATCATGTACTTAACCAAAAAAATTGTTCAATCAAAATATATATCATATTTGAGATTCTTAAAAGTAGTCACCCTTTACCTTGACAGCTTTGCACACTCTTGGCATTCTCTCAACCAGCTTCATGAGGTAGTCACCTGGAATGCATTTCAATTAACAGGTGTGCCTTGTTAAGTTAATTTGTGGAATTTCTTTCCTTAATGCGTTTGAGCGAATCAGTTGTGTTGTGACAAGATAGGGGTGGTATACAGAAGATAGCCCTATTTGGTAAAATACCAAGTCCATATTATGGCAAGAACAGCTCAAATAAGCAAAGAGAAATTACGGTCCATCATTACTTTAAGACATGAAGGTAAGTCAATGCAGAAAATTTCAAGATCAAGTTTCTTCAAGTGCAGTCACAGAAACCATCAAGCACTATGATGAAACTGGCTCTCATGAGGACCACCACAGGAAAGGAAGACCCAGAGTTACCTCTGCTGCAGAGGATAAGTTCATTAGAGTTACCAGCCTCAGAAATTGCAGCCCAAATAAATGCTTCACAGAGTTTAAGTAACAGACACATCTCAACTGTTCAGAGGAGACCGTGTGAATCAGGCCTTCATGGTCAAATTGCTGCAAAGTAACCACTTCTAAAGGACACCAATAATAATAAGAGACTTCCTTGGGCCAAAAAACACAAGCAATGGACATCAGACCAGTGGAAATCTGTCTCTTTGTCTTTTGAGTCCAAATTTGAGATTTTTGGTTCCAACCGCCGTGTCTTTGTGAGACGCAGAGTAGGTGAACGGATGATCTCCGCATGTGTGGTTCCCACTGTGACGCATGGAGGAGGAGGTGTGATGGCGTGGGGGCTCTTTGCTGGTGGAACTGTCTGTGATTTAATTAGAACTCAAGGCACACTTAACCAGCATGGCTACCACAGCATTCTGCAGCGATACGCCATCCCATCTGGTTTGCGCTTAGTGGGACTATCATTTGTTTTTCAACAGGACAATGACCCAACACACCTCCTGGCTGTGTAAGGGCTATTTGACCAAGAAGGTGAGTGATGGACTGCTGCATCAGATGACCTGGCCTCCACAATCACCCAACCTCAACCCAATTGAAATGGTTTGGGATGAGTTGGACCACAGAGTGAAGGAAAAGCAGCCAACAAGTGCTCAGCATATGTGGGAACTCCTTCAAGACTGTTGGAAAAGCATTCCAGGTGACACTGGTTGAGAGAATGCCAAGAGTGTGCAAAGCTGTCATCAAGGCAAAGGGTGGCTACTTTGAAGAATCTCAAAAATAAAATATAACACCTTATTGCTTACTACATGATTCCATGTGTGTTTTGTCATAGTTTTGATGTCTTCACTATTATTCCACAATGTAGAAAATAGTTTTTTTTTATTAAAAAACTTGAATGAGTTGGCGTGTGCAAACTTTTAACTTTTAGATTACTTGTTAGATATTTCTTCATGGTCGGAACTGGAAGCACAAGCATTTCGCTACACTTGCATTAACATCTGCTAACCATGTGTATGTGACAAATAAAATTCGATTTGATTTGGTACTGTGTGTATATATATATAATTTTCTTATGTTTAAAAAAAATGTGTGTGTGTATAATGTGTATATTTATGTATATTTATGTATATTTATATTCATGCAGGGCACATTTGAAAAAGAGACCTAGGTCTCAATATGTCTTCCCTGTTAAAATAAAGGTTAAATAAATAAATAATAATGATATAAAGTCTTACCATCCCTATCAGAGGGCAAGAAGCTACCATAATACGTATCCCATCAAATCCTTTTATGTTTCTCAAATCAAATCAAAACAAATTTGATTTGTTACATGCTTACTTACAAGCCCTTAACCAACAATTGAGTTTTAAGAACAATAAGAGTTAAGAAAAAAGATTTACAAATTAAATTAAAGTAAAAAATAAAAGAACAACAATAAAAGAACAATGACGGGGCTATATACTATGTACCAGGACTGAGTCAATGTGCGGGGGTACAGGTTAGTCGAGGTAATTGAGGTAGCCATTTGATTAGATGTTCAGCAGTCTTATGGCTTGGGGGTAGAAGCTGTTCAGATGCCTTTTGAACTTAGACTTAGCACTCTGGTACCGCCTGCTGTGTGGTAGCAGAGAGAACAGTCTATGACTAGGGTGGCTGGAGTCTTTGGCAATTTTTAGGGCCTTCCTCTGACACCGCCTGGTATAGAGGACCTGGATGGCAGGTAGCTTGGCCCCAGTGATGTACAAAGCTACCCTCTATAGCTCCTTGCGGTCAACGGCCAAGCAGTTGCCATATCAGGCGGTGATGCAACCGGTCAGGATGCTTTCGATGGTGCAGCTGTAGAACCTTTTGAGGATCGGGGGACCCATGCCAAATCTGTTCAGTCTCCTGAGAGGGAATAGAAGTTGTCGTGCCCTCTTCACGACTGTCTTGGTTTGTTTGAGCCATGATAGTTTGTTGGGGATGTGGACACCAAGGAACTTGAAGCTCTCAACCTGCTCCACTACAGCTCCATTGATGAGAATGGGGGCGTGCTCGGCCCTCCTTTTCCTGTAGTCCACGATCACCTCCTTTGTGTCACTGGTCAGCTTGCGGCTGGGCTTTGCTTTGTAGTCCGTAATAGTTTGCAAACCCTGCCACATTCGACAAGCGTCAGAGCCGGTGTAGTAGGATTAAATCTTATTCCTGTATTTACGCTTTGCCTGTTTCTGTGTGTGCCAATCTTTATAAAGATTATGGAGGGTAGACCAATTTTACAATCTACCATGCAACATATTATTTTGGAGTGAGACAGATTGTGTTCCATTTATTAACTGGAAACTTTGTGGATTGACAAAATATTTTTGGACTAATATTGCCTCCGTGTGGATTCGTGCCTGTATGTCATAGCCTGGTCATAGCACGTCGCACCGCTCAAAGTACCCCTCACTGCAGCACACTGAACATGGCTGGGTCGGCTATGGGCGGAAGCGGCCTGAGCCGACCCGCCCACCACAGGCTTTCATTGGTTGAGGTGCATTCGCATTCCAGCCGACACAACGTAGTGATACTTTAGCAGTCACTACATCATGTAACTGTGTTATTTTCCACTCTAGCTAAGAATACAAATCTTTGTTTTCTTATCAATTTTGAGGTTATTAATTTCTGATGACTGTAAATACGTTATATGCATGATGGTGTTATAGCATTCACTTTTCACACGTCGAAAATGCTTGCTTACTCCTCTGGGCTATGGTCACGGGTTGCTGTCATTCTCCATGTGTGGAATTTGCGGTGCGGTTTCAGAATAAAAGTCCCACATTAAAAGTGACGCAAACGAATACAAATAGTGCAATCGTTCCATTTGTGAACTATATTATTATTAAAACAAGGTTGGAATGTTGTTGCATAATTTAAAGTCATATATAAGAATTAATTCGTTTGACAAGAAACAGAAAATAACTGTTGAAATTCCATTACACTGCAAAGTTGCATCACCATCCCAGTCAGCCTATTGTGTGTAGTTAACATTCATATTGAACTCTATGGATTGTGCACCCATAAAATGGGGTATCAGCCTACTCAGTGACACCCACAGAACCCAACTATGCAGAGTTTACACAAATATTAGCGTCATAGCTTTTACTGCAACACTCTGAAAGCACTTTGAAATGAGACACATATTTTAAACTTCAATTAATAGCCCAGGCGTTTATTTGAATAAATCACTGAATACAACAGGCGCTTATTAGAGACAGGCTTCTATTTGAGCCAGGTGTCTATTTCCTTAATGCACACAGCTTCTGCTCATTTGCATAGTTAAATGTTTAATTCCAGCATTAATTTACAGCATTTTAATCAATTTCTTAATTCCTTCCACTAATATGTTATCATTTACACACTGTGCCCCGTTTATTTTGTCTTGGTATACCTCTATTTTAAATAAAAATAATAATAAATTAAAAATACTTGACAGAATAATTATTCTCCTCTTTGTCTGTGCATTTATGGCAGTTCTTACTTTCGCCACTAGAGGACGACGGCCGATTTCTGTGGGTCTGTACTCCCGAAGTTGTTGACTGTTTTTGTACTTGTCAGTTAGCTAGCAGTTCCCAGCTGTTAGCAGCAAATGGCTAGCAGTTTCTTACTGGCGATAAAAACGGATGATTGCCATCATTTTTGCTGAGTCATTACTGAATTATTTAATGTAACAAATCAAACATTAAACATCGGAAACAATTAATGGTAATTCATGGTAACATCGTAAACAATTCATTTAGACTCAGGAGGCTGAAAAGATTTGGAATGGGCCCTCAGATCCTCAAAAAGTTCTACAGCTGCACCATTGAGAGCATCTTGACTGGCTGCATCACCACTTGGTATAGCAATTACACTGTCCTTGACCGCAAAGCGCTACAAAGGGTGATGCCGACAGCCAAGAACATAACTGGGGTCGACCTCCCTGCCATTCAGGACCTCTATATCAGGCGGTTTCATAGGAAGGCCCAAGAAATTGCCAAAGACTCCAGACACCCAAGCAATAGACTTTTCACTCTGTATAGCTAAATTATTGTGCATTTGATTTTATTCCTTGTGTTAGTTACTTTTTTATTTTGTATATTTGTATATTGTATATCTGTTGGGAAAGGTTTGTAAGCAGTAAAGTCTACACCAGTTTTATTTGGTGCATGTGATAAATAAAATGTGATTTTATTTGACCTGCTATTTATTTGAAACAGGCCTTTATTCGCTGCAATGTGTGTCATTGCCCAGCTAAAAGGGACAGGCGGCTTTTGAGACAGCAGTTAATTAAAGTTTTAGGGTAGTATGCCCCCAATGCAATTATGCAGTCTAATACATCCACAATGGGATTTATATTTATTGTCAAACTAATGAATTATTGTATTTCGTTTTAAATTATGTAACAACATTCCAACCTTGTTTAGCATTATCTTGTTAAAATATGGCAGAATTACACTATTTGTATACGTTTGCGTCGCTTTCAACGAGGGACTTTTATTTTGAAGGATCGACATCCAATTTCCCTATTGTTGGTAATCGTTATTGTGGCTAGCTTCACATAAGTAGGGACACGCGGGTACCCGGGCCGCGTTCAACGGGAGGACGCAGACAACATTGCCTAACGTTCAGATATAAATATAGAATGTGAACAAACATGCCTATCTGATTCTAAGGAATCATGTTAGAATAATTCATACAAATTCTACCAATGTTCCAAAACGTTTTTGTACTGAACCTGCCCAACCGAACTATATGAGCGCCGCTCTTTGTCTGTCTGGAAAGCCTCCGCAAATGAAAACGTTTGGGGGATCGGGTCGGCCCGGGCAGAACCCGCCCATAACTAACCCCGCCCCGTTCCATAGCGAGGGGCTACTACACCGAGCTTATCAAATAAACGTGATACAATGCAGCGTAGGCTGTCATAAGCGTTCTCTTTCCTGCCTATCCTTGGACGAGGAAGGCGGTGTATTCGCAGTGTTCCTTTTACCAACAAGTTCATCTACGAACATCAGACAAAATGGTAAGTCGAGTTTGAAGTGTTTTACTATAATTCGGTGAACCGGAAATTCGGTGTTGTCAGTGGTTAAAGAGTTGGCTCATGTCCTTCATCGGTGACCGGTTGAAATTAACCGGGCGGGGTGAAACAGCCTCCGAACCGAAGATGGATGCTCAATCTGTTCGAACGGCATGACGTTGTTTAGAAAACCGCGGCGGACAACGCCAAATAAACCTCAATTTGAGATACTGATTTGAAAGCTTCCAATTTCTCTGAATAATTTCGTTTGAGGAATATGAGGGATGTCTGAATCTACGCAGCTGTCATGTTGGTTTTTATTATCTAGTTAGCCATCTTTAGAGGTTGTCTGTCTGTTGTATAACTGGGCCCCTACATAGAGTAACTATCACCCGCTTTGCTTTTGGGAGGACAGGACTTTGCGTTGTTATTGACCACAGTAACTTTAACTGTTCACACGTGTCATTGTATCGGTATTCTAAACAGTTGGTAATGGTAACTGTGTCCGGTGTCTAATTGTAAAGGTATGACGTACATAATACATAATAGTACTAGTACATAATGTTCAAGTTTTCTAAATTTGCCACCTGGCAGTAAAACGTCAGTTATTTGGTCAAAGGGGGCATGTAATGGCATTACTTTGTTTGAGATCAATTGGCTAGCTACGGGTATGTGCTGGAATCGCAAAAATGTAAGCCTGTAAGTGCAGCGTGATGCAGTTGTGCACAATGGGCAATTCCCTGTAGTGCGTCACCGTTTTCTATTATAGCAGGCTGGACACATTAAATGTTTACGTTCTCTGATTAAAATTAGTTTATTGCATCCGCCATGGAGCCCGGTTTAATAATAATACCGTATATCCCAGCTGCTTGCCGTAGTTTAAGTATTCGCGGAAAAAAAACAGATCTAATTGTAGTGAATTTCTCCCCCTCCCATCTCGTATTAACACGGTGGCACCAACTCGCCTCCGGAACGTTCTATTCCCATCCCATTGTTCTGCGTCACAATGCCAGCTTCGCAATGAGATCTACCCGCGTGAACCTTGTAACACTGGAGGTTGGTTGCACCTTAATTGGGGAGGAATGGCTGGAGCGCAATATGTGGAACGGTATCAAATACATTAAAGAAATGGGTTCGATGTGTTTGATTCCATTCGCTCCTTTCCAGCCATTATGAGCCGTCCTCCCCTCAGCAGCCTCCACTGCCTTGTAGGATTTAGGCTTCAAATCTAATTGTATTTTTCACATGTGCTGAATACAACCAGTGTAGACCTTACTCTTAAATGCTTACTTACAAGCCCATAACCAACAATGCAGTTCAAGAAATAGTTAAGAAAATATTGACTAAATAAAGGAAAGTTAAAAAGTAATACAATAACAAGGCTATATACAGGGGGTACTGGTACCAAGTCAATGTGAGGGGGTACAGGTTAGTCAAGGTCATTTGTACCTGTAAAGTGACTATGCGTAGATAATAAGCAGTGAGTAGCAGCAGCGTAAAAACAATGTAAATAGTCCGGGTGGACATTTTAATTAATTGTTCAGCAGTCTTATGGCTTGGGGGTAGAAGCTGTTAAGGATCCTTTTGGACCTAGACTTGGCGTTCCGGTACCGCTTGCCGTGCGGTAGCAGAGAGAATGTCTATGACTTGGGTGACTGGAGTCTTTGACCATTTTTGAGCCTTCCTATGACACCGCCTAGTGTGGTATATAGGTCCTGGATGGCAGGAAACCTGGCCCCAGTGATATACTGTAGCGCCTTGCGGTCAGATGCCGAACAGTTGCCATACCAGACGGTGATGCAACCGGTCAGGATGGTGCAACTGTATAACTTTTTGAGGATCTGGGGACACATGACAAATGCTTACCTCAGGTAAGTTAAAGTGGAACTGAGTGTTTAAACTACTTTGCAGATATGAAAATAATCATATCAGTCAGAGATATCACATTCCTGGTTTATGCTTCAAAACCAACTTTATAACAGGTTTTAAACTAGTTTAGTTCTATTTGACTCAAAATCCCATGACATACAGTAAGGCATTGTTGGCACAAAAGATGGATGCAGTTCAATACGTTTCTTGGTATTCCCAAAAATATTGCTATCAGGTTGTAAATCACAGCTGGCCTGTACATTGTTTGCTGCCTTCACCCATTCAGCATGCACAAGGCCTGTGGCCTGACTAGGACACACAAGCGAGTGTAAATTAGTTGTCATCTACTAATTACAGCCGGATGCGCTCGCATTGGTGAATTCAACTTCAATTGCGCTGCTTTGATGTGTCCCGTTTACAGCGCGCAGCAGTGGGAAAGTGTACCGACACATGCCACGGTTCTAGCTAGGCTACTAAAATGTTGCAGTCTGGCTTCAGTTTTTAAAGCTTGACAATGAATAACCAAAAGACAACTTGCAACAGAACAACATGCCAATTAGAAACAAGCAAGCAATTTCCCATTGTTTATCAGTGCAATTTTGACAGCAACTAGCTGAAGGTTTGAGAGGGTTCATCTAATGTTCCCTCGTAAGATTTTTAGCTCCTCTGGCTAGCATTAGTTGTTGATGTGCATAAGAAAGTGTGGGAGTCTACCTTTTTTGTTCGTGTTAATATGATCAATAGGACTGTGACGTTCCCAAATGTAAGAGGACTCCCTTGGCATTTACATATTTGCACAAATCTTTTCAGGTGTGGCTGTTGGCGGATGTGTTCTAAGGATCTACATTTGAGCTGTGGCTACTGCCTGTAAACGTTCAGTTCAAAGTGAATGATGGCAGGCCTGTGTGGTAAATGGATCATTTACAAATAGGCCTACTGTAGCTCTGATTGGCTGTAGCGCGTCTCCGTAGACTCCGGTCCTGGACAATGTTTTTATTTACTGCCGTGTCTATTTGTCCAAAAGCACGGCTGCATTCCCGCGCTATATTGCTATAGAATTTTTACAGATGCCTTACTACAGTGATCCCTCGCCACTTCGCGGTTCACTTATCGCGGATTCGCTATTTCGCGGATTTTCATAATGCATTTTTTTTTTTTTTTTGTGCATTGTGCTCTGCATTCTGATTCGCTAAAAACTCACTCCCGCTTCTTGTATCAAAACATGCTACGAATTGGACACGAGAGATGAGGAGGAAGGACTAACGCTTGGTCGCTTAGCAACCATGGTGCGAATGGCCACTGAATTTAAGCGAGTAGCTGAGGAATGGGACCCTTTGATGAGCCGTTCATTACAGTTCTCCAACGTAATCGATGGTGGCATGGCGGTGTACAAGGATCTTTTTGCAAAGAAGAAAAAAGAGCGACAACAGCTGCCTATCACTATGTTCTTCTCCCGAACAAACACACCTGCACCGCGGGCTTCAGAAGAAGAGAACACTGCAGAGCGCAGTCAGGATGCAGCGGCCCAGTCTGAAGAGCAGTGAAACGGCCTACACGTGAGTCACTGTATTTGTATACATGTACTAGTTGCTAATTGTAAAAAAAAATATATATATATATTTCGCGGATTTCACTTATCGCGGGTCATTTTCGGAACGTAACCCCCGCGATAAACGAGGGATTACTGTATATGTAATTCCCCCAAATTCTATGAAAATGTGAAGGATCATATCTACAGTGCATTTGGAAAGTATTCAGATCCCTTTACTTTTTCCACATTGTTACATTGCAGCCTTATTCTAAAATGTATTCAATTGTTTCCCCCCCTCATCAATCTTCACACAATACCCCATAAAGACAAAGCAAAAACTTTTTTTTTTTTTTTTTTTTTTAATGTTTGCAAATTTATTTAAAAAAAAATATCACATTTACGTAAGTATTCAGACCTTTTACTCAGTACTATGTTGAAGCACCTTTGGCAGTGATTACAGCCTCGAGTCTTCTTGGGTATGATGCAACAAGCTGTAGTTGGTCAGTTTCTCCCATTCTTCTCTGCAGATCCTCAAGCTCTGTCAGGTTGGTCGGGGAGTGTCACTGCACAGCTATTCTCAGGTCTCTCCAGAGATGTTCGATCAGGTACAAGTCCGGGATCTGGCTGGGCCACTCAAGGACATTCGGAGACTTGTCACAAAGCCACTCCTGTGTTGTCTTGGCTGTGTGCTTAGGGTCGTTGTCCTGTTGGATAGTGAACCTTCGCCCCAGTCTGAGGTCCTGAGCGCTCTGGAGCAGGTTTTCATCAAGGATCTCTTTGTACTTTGCTCCGTTCATCTTTCCCTTGATCCCAGACCCTGAAAAATATCCCCACAGCATGATGCTGCCACCACCATGCTTCACCATAGGGAGGGTGCCAGGTTTCTTCCAGACATGACGCTTGGCATTCAGGCCAAAGAGTTCAATCTTGGTTTCATCAGACCAGAGGATCTTCTTTCTCATGGTCTGAGAGTCTTTAGGAACTTTTGGTAAACTACAAGCGGGTTCTCATGTGCTTTTTACTGAGTGGATTCCGTCTCTACCACAAATGCCTGATTGGTGGAGTGCTGCAGAGATGGTTGTCCTTCTGGAAGTTTCTCCCATCTCCACAGAGGAACTCTGGAGCTCTGTCAGTGACCATCAGGTTCTTGGTCACTTCCCTGACCAAAGCCCTTCTCTCCCGATTGCTCTGTTTGGCTGGGCGGCCAGCTCTACGAAGAGTCTTGGTAGTTCCAAACTTCTTCCATTTAAGAATTATGGAGGCCACTGTGTTCTTGGGTGCTCGCGTTCCTGTGGGTGTATATGAACAGATTTTAATTAAAATGTTGCTTAAACACTGTCAGTTCTACTTCAGTATTAACATGTTCACGGCTACTTGGTGAGTGATATTACATTGTGGTGACTCATGGTGGTAGAGATGGCTGGCGCCTATCCATCAAAAGTGAAACATTTTCTGGTCATGATTAACCATATTTTTGTAAAACCTTAACAAAACGGGTGTCCCTGTCTTTCAAGATGTGGCCGATTTTTAAACTGCCAGATTTGTTTTTATGAAGAAATAAAAAAATAAAAAAATGGATATTTGTTGTTTCTAACTGGCTGCTCTGTAATTTGATATGCGTCAATCTGTATGTTCATAGGCATCGACTTGAGCGTATGCTGCGCATGTTCACTGAGTTGCAAACCAAATGGATGGGTCTAGCTCATTGATTTGTAGATCTGATGCACTTTCTACCTCAGATTTTGAGCCCAGTGAGTGTTGCGAATGAGGTATGTACTACCCGCAAATGACCACAGGGTCATAGCAAGAGCTATAAACCATACTGTTTGCCGGAAGAACTTAACCCTAGCCGTAACCATAAGTCTAGGGTTTAGTAATAATATTATGCTAGTTAATAGGGTTAGGTGTCCTGTTAATGGAACAGTTATAAATCATGCACCGCGTTACGCAGATTTGAGAGAAACCACAAATGTCAGTATAGATGTGTCTTACATTGGCTGGAAGCTTAAATTCTTGTTAATATAACTGCACTGTACAATTTACAGTAGCTATCATGGTGAAAAAATTCCATGCAATTGTTTGAGGAGCTCCTAACGAAACACTTTTTCCCCCCAATGCGATAGGTTTGATAACTTCACCTCTGAAGGTGAAATATGTATTTACATTCTGAAATCTTGCTCTGATTTATCATCCAAAGGGTCCCAGAGATAACATGAAGTGTCGTTTTGTTAGATAAAATCCTTTTTCATATCCTAAAAAGGTCCATATAGCATGCACGATCGATTTTTGTATTTCCACTCGTTCAATTTGCAAGGAATCTGAAAATCTCACCCTAAACATTGTTTCAATGAGTCAAATCACGTTCGTCTCTATTCCTCAGAGATCCTAGAAGGTAACAAGACTTCACTATTTCATTAGGGGTGTAGTATATCCTATAGGACACCATATTTGGTCCGAGAGCAACGCCTTCATGGCACGCCGATGACGCGGGCGGTCATCACTTGAAGGACTGTATCTTTGTCAAATAAGCACCAATCGGGGTCAAACAAAGCTAGCTAGATAGCCAATGAGCTGGGTTTTATGGGAGTATCCGGAAACCCTGTCTCGGTTGCAAAATGTAGGTGCTAACCTTTTGCGACAGCATGCCTTTTCCTTTTGGACACAACGTAGAAGAATATTCAGAGTTATGAAAACTGGTTGTTTTGCGAATGTTGAACTTAAAATATGGATACTAATACTTGGAAAGCAAAACCAAAGTCCAAGTATACAGATTTGACGATATTCTTGCAGAAAAATTGATTCTGAATGTGAATGTCCCCTTCACGATTTTCCCAAATGTACTTGGGGACTTCTCACTAAAAGTGTTCTTGTTCACTAATTTTTCAAGTTATCAATCTGAAACTTTGCACATACACTGCTGCCATCTTGTGGACACTATCGGAATTACAACCAGTGATAGCTAGAACTGGGACATTTCTCTTGCATTTCAAAGATGGTGGTAGAATTTTTTTTTTCTTTTTTTTTTTCTACCAGATCTATTGTGTAATTCTCCTACATTCAATTCACATTTCCACAAACTTCAAAGTGTTTCCTTTCAAATGGTACCAAGAATGGTACCAGGCAGTTGGATTTGGGTATGTCATTTAGAAGAAAATTGGGGGGAGGGGGGGGTCTATCCCTAAGAAGTACCAGTAGTAAATGTTATCAACCTATAAGTATTAGCTTTTTTAAGTGATATGGTATGGTATTTATTATTGCAAGTGAAAACAGTTGATAAACGAGCCACATTAAAAAATAAATTAAAATGTGGTTTGAACTGGTTGTGACCAAGTAACCTCGGTGAAACTCCAGCAATTGGCGTAGGATAGGTGGGGCAGGGGCCTTCCGAGGGGCGCATCAGTTTAAGGCACTGCATCGCAGTGCTTGAGGCATCACTACAGACCCAGGTTCAATCCCAGGCTGTGACACAACCGGCCGTAAACGGGAGTCCCATAGGGCGGAGCACAATTGGCCTAGCGTCGTCCGGGTTAGGGGAGGGTTTGGCCGGGGGGGCTTTACTTGGCTCATTGTGCTCTAGCGACTCTTTGTGGCGGGCCGGGTGCCTGCAGGCTGACTTCGGTAGTCAGTTGAACAGTGTTTCCTCCGACACATTGGTGCAGCTGGCTTCCGGGTTAAGCGGGCGGGTGTTAAGACGCGCGGTTTGGCAGGTCATGTTTTGGAGGACGAAGGACCAGACCTTCGCCTCTCCTGAGCCAGTTGGGGATTTGTAGTGATTACACAAGATCAAAAAAGGGGGTAAAGTCAATAAAAATAAAGGATAAGTGGGGCAGGTTTGAGACTGATCTCAAACAATATGACAAATATACTTCATTTCTAAGTTGCCTCCAGTGTCTTTACGGTCTGCTGTAAATTAATAACTTTTAATTGCTAAATATTTCCAATAGATGGCAGCATAAGGCCACGAGGCATCAGTTATAAGCTACAGTTGAGGCCGGTTGGACGTACTATCAAGTTCTCTAAAACAACGTTGGAGGCAGATTATGGTATTGAAACTAACATTACATTCTCTGGCAACCGCTCTGGTGGACATTTCTGCAGTCAGCATGCCAATTGCATGCTCCCTTAACTTGAGACATCTGTGCTATTGTGTTGTGACACAACTGCACATTTTAGTGGCCTTTTATTGTCCCCAGCACAAGGTGCACCTGTGTAATGACCATGCTCTTTAATCAACTTCTTGATATCCCACACCTGTCAGGTGGAGGAGAAATGGAGAGGAGAAAGGATGCTCACTAACAGGGATATAAACAAATGTGTGCACAAAATGAGAGAAACAAGCTTTTTGTTCATATGGAACATTTCTGGGATTTCAGCTCATGAAACAAGGGACCAACACTTTTACATGTTGCATGTGTTTGGTGCCATTTAGGGATGATTGAATTCTAAGCTTTAATCCACTCAGAAAAGGCTCAGGGACAGTTCATTTCAACTCATTTGCTATGGCCTCGCGCTAGTGTTCCAACTCAGCCAAAGTTCCTTTGGCAGTTTTTCAGCCTTGGATGAATTTTTACTCATTCTATTGTCATTTAATGTCATTAAGGTAATTCTTCCAGGGAGATGTGATGTGGGAGAGCCATTATCTTTACACTGTACTCCTCAGAGGGTATGTAGTGAAGATGTCTCCCACATTACCTCCGGAGGTAGTTTGGGAGGCATCTCTTAAAGAGATTTGAATCTAGATCTCTTTACACTATGCAATTATCTCTCTTGGACCTAGTTTGTGTCGTCAAAGTAGTGTAAAGAGTCCCATAGTCATGTATGTCATTGAGAGACTAAGTGAGCATTTGACATACGTGAGTTAGGGTTCGCCCCCAAATGAATGAATTAACCCTTTAATTTAGCCAGGCTAGTCATCAAGACGAGAGCATATTTTTTTACAATAATGTCTTGATTGATCTGTGCTCTTCAGGTGAACTTTACAGTGGACCAGATCCGTGCGATCATGGACAAGAAGTCCAACATCCGTAACATGTCTGTGATCGCTCACGTGGATCACGGCAAGTCCACGCTGACGGACTCCCTGGTGTCTAAAGCCGGGATCATCGCGGGGTCTCGCGCCGGAGAGACTCGCTTCACAGACACGCGCAAAGACGAGCAGGAGCGGTGTATTACCATCAAGTCCACGTAAGTAGTACAGGGTCATATTCATTAGTGCACACTGTTGCAAAATGTTTTGCAACTAAAACCGAAAACAAGGGTTTCTTATAGGACAAGTTCATGTCGTCCGTCCCAGTTTTGGCCCGTTTGCCTCGGTTTCATTCATAGTGAATAGAACCCAGGAGTGCGTGTGTTTGGATACTACATCTACAGTATAGGAATTGGTAGATTGTATGCTGCTTGAGTTTTTTTTAATTATTGACGTCACGACTTGTTGGCCTTCATCTGAATAAATGTAAATTATTAAAGTAATTTCTCAAACTTGAAGAGCGAGATCTGTATCTTCACCACCCTCATGTGATCTTCTTTAGACTACAGGTTGTTTTCTGATCACTGTCTTTTCCCACGGTTGTATATTGCTGTCGTATGAACAGTGCTGTACGGACGACAGTGTGTTGTAAAATGCACACTTTCGTATGGGCTTATCTAACATACAGTGCCTTCAGAAAGTATTCAAACCCCTTGACTTTTGACACATTTTGTTACACCTGCATTTAAAATGGATTAAATTGAGATTGTCACTGGCCTACACACAATACCCCATAATGGAATTGTGTTTTTAGAATTTTTTACAAATGAAAATCTGAAATGTCTTGAATCAAGTATTCAACCCTTTATGGTAAGCCTAAATGAGTTCAGGAGTAAAAATTTGCTAGGTAAGTAGCGTGGACTCTGTGCACTAGTGTTTAACATTTAAATATATATTTTTTAATGACTACCTCAATTCTGTGTGTGGGGTACAGAGATATCTGTAACATCCCTCAGTCGAACAGTGAATTTCAAACGGATTCAACCACAAAAAAACAGGGAGGTTTTCCAATGCCTAGCAAAAAAGGGCACCTATTGGTAGATGGGTAAAATAAAAAGACAGAATATCCCATTGAGCACGGTGAAGTTATTATTTACACTTTGGATGGTGTATCAATACACCCAGTCACTACAAAGATACAGGCGTCCTTCCTGACTCTGTTGCTGGCGAGGAAGTAAACCGCTCAGGGACTTCACCATGATGCCAATGGTGACTTTTAAAACTGTTTGAGTTTAATGGCTGTGATAGGATATAACCAATGGATCAACAACATTGTATACTGAACAAAAAATATAAACGCAACAATTTCAAAGATTTTACTGAGTTACAGTTCATATAAGGACATCAGTCTATTGAAAGAAATTCATTAGGCCCTAATCTATGGATTTCACATGACTTGGCAGTCGGGGCCCCGCCCACTTGGCAGTCGGGGCCCCGCCCACTTGGCAGTCGGGGCCCCGCCCACTTGGCAGTCGGGGCCCCGCCCACTTGGCAGTCGGGGCCCCGCCCACTTGGCAGTCGGGGCCCCACCCACTTGGCAGTCGGGGCCACCCAATCAGAATGATATTTTTTTTATTTATTCCCACAAGGGCTTTATTACAGACATAAATACTACTCAGCACTTTTTGTGATGAAACGGAATAGAGCTAAGCACAGGAAAAATCCTAGAGGAAAACCTGGTTTTCAGACACTGGGAGAAAATTCACCTTTCAGCAGAACAATAACCTAAAACACAAGGCCATATCTACAATAGTGTTGCATTGAATAAGTCTTCTAGTTTGGAATAAAATCGGCTTAAATCGATGGCCAGACTTAAATGCTGTCTAGCAATGATCAACAACCAACTTGACAGATCTTGGTGAATTTTAAAAAGAATAATGTGCAAATATTGTAAAATCCAGGTGTGCAAAGCTCTTAGACTTAACCAGAAAGACTCACAGCTGTAAATGCTGCCAAAGGTGATTTCTAGCATGTATTGACTCAGGGGTGTGAATTCAGGCTGTCAAGGGGTATGACTACTTTCTGAAGGCACTGTATGTATGGCTGAAAACAACACTGCCTGTACTTACGCCTGAGCTGAAAATGCCAGATTAGAGGTAGAAAACACTGATTTACCATGCTTTGGAGATTCATCTTTGGCTTTACACAGATGAAACAGCAAAGCAGGATAAGTTACAGTGCAGCTTGTTCAGTGCTGTTCTGTCGTTCCCCCTGCACACATCAACTTGACTACTATCCCTGTTAGTCTGCATCCCACAGCTGACGGGGACACTTGGTTTTAGACACCTATATAATAATTAAAAAATATATATAATTTAATGTTGAAACATCTACCATTCACCTCCCTCACTCTTCTCAGGGCCATCTCTATGTACTACGAGCTGGGGGAAAATGACATGGCCTTCATCAAGCAGACTAAGGATGGGCTTGGCTTCCTCATCAACCTGATAGACTCCCCGGGCCACGTGGACTTCTCCTCTGAGGTCACAGCCGCCCTCAGGGTCACAGACGGAGCGCTGGTGGTGGTCGACTGTGTCTCAGGTAGACTCTCCTTTCTTACTCGCTGTATTTGTTTCTCTTGCTCTCTCCTTTCTCACTGGGAGATTCTCAATTGCAAATGACGTTTACAGAGGTGGAATTCCAAATTAAATGTGTAAAGTAGTAAAAAGACATTTAGCTAGTTGTGCAACATTTTATAGATAAAAGGATAAGTAGCATGTCATTTTTAAATATGTGCATACTTTTCTCCTCTGAGTAAACATCTGATTTCAAAGGGGGTGTTGTGGATTTCAAAACTCTTCCGCGAAGGACTGGTAGGATATTTTTGTGCTTCCTTGACGGGAGGCGGCGAGGACACTTCCATTCGCCTACTAACTAATTTTCCTTTTCTATATTGTATTTGCTCAACTCCTGTGTGCTCTCTCGCCTCCTTTTGGAGAAAAAAAAAAGTCAAAGGCTCCTGAGAGGGGCAGCGTTCTAAGCCACTGCATCTCAGTGCTAGAGGCATCTCTACAGACACCCTGGTTCGAATCCAGGTTGTATCACAACCGGCTGTTATTGGGAGTCCCATAGGGTGGCGCACAATTGGCCAAGCGTCGTCCGGGTTAGGATTTGGCCGGGGTAGGCCGTCATTGTAAATAAGAACAAATTCTTAACTGACTTGCCTAGTTAAATAAAAATTGAGGCGGCGAGGAGAGGGTGTGGACATAAAATGCGCTTGTATGAAATGAATCTCCTTCCCCACTCGTGCATCATCAGGCAAATTACGTTTACAGGGGTGGATCCCAAAATAAATGTGTAAAGTGATGCACAACTACATAAATTTAAGACATTTCATAGATAAAAAGATGAGTAGCTCATTGTTTTTTAACATGCATGCTTTACTTCTCCGACAAAACTAAAGCTGATTCAAAGTGGGTGTGGCAGATTGCAAAACTCTTCCGCGAAGGACTCTGGTAGGATATTATGGCCCTATAAAATCTGCGTTAAGTAGATCGCGGATGGAATCACTGAATCCAGACATTAACGGAATTCAACAATATAATTTTTTTTATTGAACTTATTAGTAAAGAAATCAACTTATGTTGAATTTTAGAATATACATTCTTTTCCCCAAGATTATCAAAATGCATCAGCGATTCATATTTTCCTTCAACTCTCTGAATAGGCAACGGCACAGGAATGCACCTGTCTGTGTGCGTGCATTTGTCTACCACTTTGTAGCTGTTAGCGACGATGCTAATGTAACGACGACCGTCTTCTGGTAGATGGAGAGGTTCCCCAAAACGTTCTCAATTAGCTGTTAACTACAAAGTAGCTTATGCCTGCCTTGCGGAATGATATCATGATCATTCACATCAATCCAGTGGCCATTAGTTTTGCGTACTTTGCAATCACATGAGCGCTACAGAAACATCGCTAACGCCCCCCAAAAATAGGCTGGTGCACAGTTGACTTAGTGTAACTACACCCCAAAATCCATAAAAAATAATGAAAAAGATTTTCCCAGACCTCAAAAGTGGTCTGATGTGGTTTATTAAGCATTGTGGGCATAAATGTTGTCTTAATATAATAAAAATACAAAACTGAATGACGGAAACCCATTAAAATAAAACTGAACGAGATTTGGGGAAATTAAACTTATTTGATATGGCACTAGGATACACATGGCTATCCTTGATGAAAGGTGGCTATCGAGGAGGGGAGGACCCTTCTGTTCGCCTACTAACTAATTTTTTTCTCCTCGACCACTTATCTATCAGTTTCCGGGTCAGGGAGGAGAGGGTGGAGGACAGACCTTTTGCCCATTGTCCTTCTTTCTCTCGCTCAGGCCTTTCTCAATGTCCTTTCTCTTGCTTCCTCTCTCTCATTGTTCCAGTCTTCTTTCTCTCGCTCAGGCCTTTCTCAATGTCCTTTCTCTTGCTTCCTCTCTCTCATTGTTCCAGTCTTCTTTCTCTCGCTCAGGCCTTTCTCAATGTCCTTTCTCTCGCTTCCTCTCTCTCATTGTTCCAGTCTTCTTTCTCTCGCTCAGGCCTTTCTCAATGTCCTTTCTCTCGCTTCCTCTCTCTCATTGTTCCGGTCTCCTTTCTCTCAGGGAAGTCTTTCTTGCCCTCAATCTCTGTCGTTGGATTTTCATATAACACCCTCATTCTCCATCCCCTGTTCAGGTGTGTGTGTGCAGACGGAGACTGTGTTGAGGCAGGCCATTGCTGAGCGCATCAAGCCGGTGCTGATGATGAACAAGATGGACCGGGCCCTGCTGGAGCTGCAGCTGGAGCCTGAGGACCTGTTCCAGACCTTCCAGCGCATCGTGGAGAACGTCAACGTCATCATCGCCACCTATGGAGAGGATGAAGCAGGACCAATGGGCGCCATTATGGTGAGAGGGACACACCTGACAAGAATACATCTAAGTAGTGATCAGTTGGATTGAATTCTTTGTAAATTCCTGCCAATTTAGGAGTGGAGTTGCACCGCTATGGAGAAAATTCATGTCCAGTTCAACTGACAGATTTAAAAATGGGACTTTTCTCCAAACTCTGACGTGATCAAAGGGAAACATGTTTGGCCTAAGACAACGACGTGGTCCTCTTGTCGTCCCTCAGATTGACCCCGTGATCGGTACCGTAGGGTTTGGGTCTGGCCTCCACGGCTGGGCCTTCACCCTCAAGCAGTTTGCTGAGATGTACGTGGCCAAGTTTTCTGCTGGCAAAGACACCCAGTTGGGACCAGCAGAGAGATGTAAGAAGGTGGAGGACATGATGAAGAAGCTGTGGGGAGAGAGGTACACACACACACACACACACACACATATATACCACTACACACAAACTGTACATGCATACACACACTTTACACACACACAGTATGTACTTGCGTACGTAATCGCACACACACTGTACGAGTCAACTTTGGACACCTACTTATTCAAGGGTTTTACATTGTAGAATAATAGTGAAGACATTAAACTATGAAATAACACACATGGAATCATGTAGTAACCAAAAAAGTATTAGATCCTTCAAAGTAGCCACCCTTTGCCTTGATGACTGCTTTGCACACTCTTGGCATTCTCTCAACCAGCTTCACCTGGAATGCCTTTTCAACAGTCTTGAAGGAGTTCCCACATATGCTGAGCACTTGTTGGCTGCTTTTCCTTCACTGCGGTCCAACTCATCCCAAACCATCTCAATTGGGTTGAGGTCGGGTAATTGTGGAGGCCAGGTCATCTGATGCAGCACTCCATCACTCTCCTTCTTGGTCAAATAGCCTTTCCACAGCCTGGAGGTGTGTTTTTGGTCATTGATCTGTTGAAAAACAAATGATAGTGCCACTAAGCTCAAACCAGATTGGATGGTGTATTGTTGCAGAATGCTGTGGTAGCCATGCTGGTTAAGTGTGCCTTGAATTCTAAATAAATCACTGACAGTGCCACCATGCCTCACGGCGGGAACCACACATGCGGAGATCATCCGTTCACCTACTCTGCGTCTCACAAAGACACCGGCGGTTGGAAGCGTAAAATCTCAAATTTAGACTCATCAGACCAAAGGACAGATTTCCACTGGTCTAATGTCCATTGCTCGTGTTTCTTGGCCCAAGCAAGTCTAATTTTATTGGAGTCCTTTAGTAGTGGTTTCTTTGCAGCAATTCAACCATGAAGACCTGATTTCAGGCTGGTGACTCTAATGAACTTATCCTCTGCAGCAGAGGTAACTCTGGGTCGTCCTTTGGCGGTCCTCATGAGAGCCAGTTTCATCATAGTGCTGGTTTCTGATGGTTTTTGCGACTGCACTTTCAAAGTTCTTAATTTTCCGGATTGACTGACCATGTCTTAAACTAATGATAGACTGTCGTTTCTCTTTGTTTATTTGCACTGTTCTTGCCATAATATGAATTTGGTATTTTATAGGGCTATCTTCTGTATAGCACCCCTACTTTGTCACAACACAACTGATTGGCTCAAATGAATTAAGGAGGAAAGAAATTCCCCAAATTAACTTTACAAGCCACACCTGTTAACTTAACTGGAATGCATTCCAGGTGACTACCTCATGAAGCTGGTTGAGAGCATGCCAAGAGTTAAAGTTGTCATCAAGGCCAAGGGTGGCTACTTTGAAGAGTCTAAAATATTTTTTAACAATTTTATTTGGTTACTACATGATTCCGTGTTATTTCATAGTTTTGAGGTCTTCACCATTCTAACATGTAAAAAATAAAAATAAAGAAACGAGGTGTCAACTTGACAAACACTGTACATGGACACACACACAGAAGTGTAATAAGAGAGGACTTGAGGAAGAATCTGTGGACAGTAAGCTCTATGCATCTGACAGAATAGTGGGGCAAGAGGTACACGCGGAGGTGAAAGAAGGGTGGGAGACACAATGTAGACAGGTACACACTCGGATTGCGTTCCAGATAGACATTCTCTGCGGCCTGTGCAGATTGTAAGATCTACACAATGTCTTGAAGTGTAACATCTCAGGAATCACACGAATGTGGAGTGATCCTATAATTTCTACAGAGCTGCACTGAGAATTTGTATCTGGAATGCACGTTCTCCATCTCGCTCTCTCTGGGCGCACTTGATTTAGAAGGCCTATCATGCTGGGTAGGTATAGCTTGTACCTTAGGACCAATGAAATGGTTTCAAAGGGGACGACGACGCCTACCCCGGCATTTCAGACTTATTAAATTAAGTGTCCGTGTTCTCTCTCGCTTTCTCAATCACACGCACACAGGTGAGGGCGTGGCAATATTGAAAAGTGTTTGCAGGTTTGTGACGTGACACGGGCAGCCACCTATATGTACAGGGTTTCTCTCTGTATGGAGACCTGTTGAAGACAAAGTAAACACATTTGGGAGCCTAAATCGCAGGTGCGCACTCTTCTCTTATGCTGGCAAACAATCTGACGTGTTGCAAAAATGTCCTGTCTTTGGCTGGTGACTTGTCACAGCTGATTGTATCGTACTGAATGTAAATGCTTGCGAGTTCCTGGCTGTCGTAGTGACATGAAATGTAGTTAACTGTTGAAGTTGTCTTTTTTCCTTGACTCTTAATAGCACTGGTTTTCCATTTAACTTCCTGAATAGAGAGACTTCAATTGGAATGGACCTCAACCAAGCTTGCAACTTGTTGAATGTGCGTTTTGTTGAAATGTGCGTTGCTGTGGATAAGTGTCTGCTAATTGACTGGATTGTCAATGAAAATATTTTGTGTGTATATCCATCCGGCAGGTTTTTTGACCCAGCCACTGGGAAGTTCAGTAAGACTGCCACTGGCCCCGATGGTAAAAAGCTGCCCCGCACCTTCTCTCAACTCGTGCTGGATCCAATCTTCAAGGTGAGACTGGCCATGACGCCCCTAAAGTGTTTTCATTGATGCAATACATTGACCAATAATGTAATACATTGACCAGTATTAATGTATCAATATTTTCTTTTGAAAGGATGAAAGTCAACTGTCTAACCCTCACCCTTTCTCCCTCCCTCCAGGTATTCGATGCCGTCATGAACTTCAAGAAGGAGGAGACGGCCAAGCTGATAGAGAAGCTGGACATCAAGCTGGACACGGAGGACAAGGAGAAGGAGGGTAAGCCCCTGTTGAAGGCTGTGATGCGTCGCTGGCTCCCGGCCGGAGAGGCTCTACTCCAGATGATCACCATCCACCTGCCCTCCCCCGTCACGGCCCAGAAGTACCGCTGTGAGCTGCTCTACGAGGGACCAGGAGACGACGAGGCCGCCATGGGTGAGGACAGGCACGCACACCGAGACACATGCACCCCCAAACAACTGACTGGAGGCCGAGAAAAGTACACTGCCTGTCCTAATTAATATAAAGTTTCATATACTTAGACGCCCCCCTTTCCTCTTCTCTCAGGTATCAAGAACTGCGACCCCAAGGCACCTCTGATGATGTACATTTCTAAGATGGTGCCCACAACAGATAAAGGTCGCTTCTACGCCTTCGGCCGTGTCTTCTCTGGCTGCGTGTCCACCGGTCTGAAGGTGCGCATCATGGGACCAAACTTCACCCCCGGGAAGAAGGAAGACCTCTACATCAAACCCATCCAGAGGTGTGTGTGGTAACATTTAGAGCGCCAGATACGTGTGTGACGTGAACTTTTAAATATTGTATATTCTCTCCCCTCAATCTCTTCTCGTCCTCCCTCCATAGGACCATTCTGATGATGGGGCGCTATGTAGAGCCCATTGAGGATGTACCATGTGGGAACATTGTTGGTCTGGTTGGAGTAGACCAGTATCTGATTAAGACAGGGACCATCACCACCTTTGAACAGGTAGCTTGTACATCTCATCACATTATACTATAGGAAAACTGAAGACCACATTGACTTTTAATGACAAAGAAGGATTTTCCATTCAATTTATTTTCCACTCCTAGGCTTTTGCTCTGGTCAAAAGTAGTGCACTATGTAGGGAATAGGGTGCCATTTTGGATGAACACTAGATGAATATTTCTCCCATCTTATATGCTCGTCCAACAGGCCCACAACATGCGTGTGATGAAGTTCAGCGTTAGCCCCGTGGTGAGAGTGGCTGTGGAGGCCAAGAACCCTGCTGACCTGCCCAAGCTGGTGGAGGGCCTGAAGCGGCTGGCCAAGTCTGACCCCATGGTGCAGTGCATCATCGAGGAGTCTGGCGAGCACATCATCGCCGGGGCCGGAGAGCTCCATCTGGAGATCTGTCTCAAGGATCTGGAGGAGGACCACGCTGGCATTCCACTGAAGGTGAGGGAGGAGGAGGAACAGACTACATATGAGATGGGGTTGAATGCGCTTTCTCCAAGTACAGTACAAATGGTACACTCCAGAGAAGGGGATTTTGTTTTCCACTGCCTAACAAAGAGAATCTGCCATAGGGAGTGGGTGTCTTTACTCTGTAGACATTACAGGACGTGGCAAGACTGCCGTCAAGGAAATATGTATGTGTAGACGAACGCACCGTCTTAACTAGGTATGGGCATAGTAATTCAAATATCCGAACGGACGTTACTATTCGAATACTTGCGAGAGTGTTCTTTTATTTGGGAGGGGGGAAATCATAGGCCTAATTTTAACAATAAAAAGGCTTTGTCTAAATAAAAGTATGACGTTGCTACACACAAGGATATACCATGACATTTGAAATTCTTAATTCAATAAAATAAGCGTTTGAATGTAGTTTGACGTCCATACCGTAGCCTCGGACACTACCCCATAATAACAAAGCAAAAACATTTTATTTTATTTTATTTTATTACAAATAGACACCTTATTTACATATGTATTCAAACCCTTTGCTATGAGACTCGAAATTAAGCTCTGGTGCATCCTGTTTTCAGTTGATCATCCTGAGTCCACCTGTGGTAAATTCAATTGATTGGCCATGACATGATTTGGAAAGGCGCACACCTGTCTATATAAGGTCCCACGAGACCAAGGAATGAAGTCGAAGGAATTGTCCGTAGAGCTCCAAGACGGGATTGTGTCGGCACAGTTCTGTGGAAGGGTACCACAACATTTCTGCAGCATTGAACGTCCCCAAGAACACAGTGGCTTTCATTCTTAAATGGAAGAAGTTTGAAACCACCAAGACTCTTCCTAGAGCTGGCCGCCCGGCCATACTAAGCAATCAGGGGAGAAGGATCTTGGTCATGACAGAGCTCCTCTGTGGAGATGGGAGAACCTTCCAGAAGGACAACCATCTCTGCAGCACTCTACCATTAAGACCTGATTGGTGGAGTGGCCAGAAGGAAGCCACTCCTCAGTAAAAGGCACATGACACCCCACCTGGAGTTTGCCAAAAGGCACCTAAAGGACTCTTAGACCATGAGAAACAAGATTCTCTGGCCTGAATACCAAGTGTCACATCTGGAGAACCTGGCACCATCTCTACGGTGAAGCGTGGTGGCAGCATCATGCTGTGGGGATGTTTTTCAGGGACTGGGAGACTAGTCTGGATCGAGGTAAAGATGAACAGCGCAAAGTACAGAGATCTTTGTTGAAAACCTGCTCCGGACCTCAGACTGGGGCAAAGGTTCACCTTCCAACAGGACAACAAACCGAAGCACACAGCCAAGACAACGCAGGAGTGGCTTTGAGACAAGTCTGAATGTCCTTGAGTGGCCCAGCAGGTGCCTGGACTTAAACCCGATCAAACATCCCTGGAGACCTAAAAATAGCTATGCCGCAACGCTCCCCTTCCAACCTGACAGAGCTTGAGATGATCTGCAGAGAAGAATGGGAGAAACTCCACATACAGGTGTGCCAAGTAGGGATGCACGATATCGGAATTGTCCAATATAGCTAAAAATGCCAACATCGGTATCGGCCTGATTGTCTAGTTTAACAGCGACATTTATAAAAAGTCAAAGCTACCGTGCATATCTAATATAACGTAGGTACATGGCGTAATGTGGCCTTCCTAACCTAGCACACAATGTCTGCTGTGTGGATTGAGCAATCATTTGAAAGATTAAGACAATTTCAGCGAGACAACTCAAAGTTGAGTTAAAATCCTTTTTAAAGCCAAGATGATGGAATTCATTGCCCTTGACAATCAACCGTTCTGTCGCGGATGGTGTTGGTTTTCGCCGACTGGTCGAGCACCGGTACACACTACCAAGTGCGCTATTTTTCAGATGTTGCCCTACCGGAGTTACACAATAATAGCGTCACTGCTATTAGCTTCACAACATACATACTATGGAACGCCGTTTGGGTCTTTGTGTCAAAATATACAGTAGCACTGTCAAAGCTGTACAAAAAAGTCTGTAAACACCGACCACGAACGATGTGTTTACAATACCGCGTTGGTAATAAAGAATTTGTTCGACCACAACTTCTGGGGTAGCTAGCTTTAGCTTGGTACCTAGCTAGCACCAATACAACCAGCCTGAAAACAATGACCAGTAGAAACTGCAGTCATTTTCATTATTCTTGCCAATGATTTATGAATCCTTGTGAGTAACTATTAGCTAGGTTGCCATTTGTTGTTCTATTGAAATTGAACTTCAGATCATGAAAATAAATAGCTTGCCAGCTACCTAACCCTGTTGCCCAAAGCTAACGTTATAAGCAGCCAGCTAGCTTCATCTGGCTAGTGAGGCTCAACCGGACCTGGTTATGTGTTGTGAAGCTAGCCCTATAAGGATTAGGCACAATAGTGGAATCTGCGGTTTGCAGTGACTCAGTTACTTTATACAAATAGTAGAAATATGCCATACTTTTATTTAAGGCTAACCGCAAAGTCCACTATTGTGGCTAATCCTTATTGTGGCTAGCTTCACATAGCTGGGTCCGACCATTAATCAGATGAGGACTTTTATAAATTAGGGTTATTTTAGATGATGACATCTAGATTACGTCGTTTTGCTATGTTTTTGGGGAAGAACATTGTTTGCATCCATGAGCTAGGTAGCTTTTTTTATGACCAGCACTGTAGGTGCGCCAGACAACTTTAACAGCATCATAGCATACATACCGATGAATCATTGACATATGAAATACAAGTAATAATGTAATCAATGTGTAATAACTACGTAAAAAAATGTATGAACGCGTTAAATTATGTGAAGTGCGGTCCTGATTGGTCAAATAGTGTTTCAGGCGTATCTTTTTTGACACGCAAAGACCCAAACGGCGTTCCATAGAAATCCTGGTTGAGAATGAAACGACTGAACAATGAAACTGCAAGTAAGTGAAATAAATAGCTTTATGTTTTACTGGTAATGGGGACATGCCATCAAAATAACTTTTTGGTGTGTGTACCTTTTTTTATTTTTATTTAACTAAGCAAGTCTGTTAAGAACAAATTATTTACAATGACGGCCCGGTCCACGCTGGGCCAATTGTGCACTGCCCTATGGGACTCCCAATCACGACCGGATGTGATGCAGCCTGGATTCGAATCAGGGACTGTAGTGACGTCTCTTGCACTAAGATGCAGTGCCTTAAGACACAAACACACAGCGGTCTAACTGTACTAGAATGCTTAAAAGGGCGCTAAAAATTTTAAATATCGGTAACAGGGTTTTTTTTTGGCACGGAAAGTATTGGCCAAAAAGGTCATATCGGTGCATCACTAGTGCCAAGCTTGTAGCGTCATACCCAAGAAGACTCGATGCTGTAATCGCTGCCAAAGGTGTTTAAACAAAGTACTGTAAAGGGTCTGAATGGTTATGTAAATGTGATATTTTTGTATTTTGAACATCTCTAATCTGTTATTTTGTCATTATGAGGTATTGTGTGTAGATTGAGTTTAAGTCCATTTTAGTATAAGACTGGAAAAAGTCAAGAGGTCTGAATACTTTCCGAAGGCACCGTAGCTGGCTAGCTTCTTTAAATTGATTTGATGCAGTCAAGACCGGTTATCATCCCATCTGGTAGTGCCTATCTATATGACTACTTTCTCCCATATCAAACTCACCATCCACTGCCCATTCCCCGCACTTCTGCAAGCAAGCAAAGCGGGACTTCTAAGTCGCGCAGCAAGCTAGTTCCCAAGTTGTCCTTTTTTTTTTAAATCACGTATTTAGACTATCCAGGTATCCCAAAACATTTCATGAGTGAAGTTATTTAAAATGCCCATCCCTAGTCCTAACCTGACAACTCTCTCTCTCTTCCCCCTAACAGAAATCAGACCCGGTGGTGTCCTACAGGGAGACTGTGTCTGAGGAGTCTGAAGTGATGTGCCTGTCCAAGTCCCCCAACAAGCACAACCGTCTGTATATGCGGGCCAAACCATTCCCCGACGGCCTGGCCGAGGACATCGAGAAGGGCGACGTCAGCCCCCGGCAGGAGCTCAAGATCCGCGCCCGCTTCCTGGCTGACAAGTACGAGTGGGACGTGTCGGAGGCCCGTAAGATCTGGTGCTTTGGTCCCGACGGCACTGGGCCCAACCTGCTGATGGACGTGACCAAGGGAGTCCAGTACCTGAACGAGATCAAGGACAGTGTGGTGGCCGGCTTCCAGTGGGCCGTTAAGGAGGTGGGTTTACTTTTAGTTAGTTAAGCTTGACAACCAACTAATGCAGTCAATTTTCCTTGCTAAAGCTTATTGAAGCATTGCAGTTCAAATCTGCATTCATGACTTCAGTGTGTAAGAATCTTGAATCTGCCGTTTAGGCCATGCTACAGGTACCAAGTTTGCTTAGTCTTTTCTCTATCCTGCGTTGCGAAGTGGTGTTCCTTCTTCCCTCCTACAGGGTGTGCTGTGTGAGGAGAACATGCGTGCGATCCGCTTTGACATCCACGATGTGACCCTGCACACAGACGCCATTCACCGCGGTGGCGGACAGATCATCCCTACCGCCCGCAGAGTGCTGTACGCCTGCCAGCTCACTGCACAGCCAAGACTCATGGAGCCTGTCTACCTGGTCGAGATCCAGGTGTGTGTGTGCGTGCGGGTGGTGTGCGACTACTTTGACACTTGAACTCGACCACTGTCTTACATTGAATTGTACGCTAGGCTATTGGGGGCTATTTGGAATCAAGTGTGACATGACGGAGTCATGCGTTTCCTGTCTCTGCAGTGCCCAGAGCAGGTAGTGGGCGGGATCTACGGCGTGCTGAACAGGAAGCGAGGTCACGTGTTTGAGGAGTCCCAGGTGATTGGCACGCCCATGTTCATCGTCAAGGCCTACCTTCCTGTCAACGAGTCATTCGGTGAGTGAGAGTTAACTTTATCCAGGGCTTACCAGGGAAAATTTGAATTTCAGTGTACTTGCCGGAATTTAAATGGAACTGACCCCAACCCAGCGTAGAACATTTATTCTTATTTGATGGGTGATGTATAGAGATGACCCATTGCCTTGACACAAACTTCTGAACATTTCACTGTTTTAACTCTCAAGCTACCAACTTATTTTACATACAACAATTACCAACTGGGGTAATTTTGACCCCAAGAAACTATTGGAATCACAGCAACATAACTTTCTTATCAAAACATCCTTAAACATGTCATTAATGCTATCAGAGTGAAGAAAAGGCCAAAATATTATTTTAGCATTTTGTTTTTGTATATTCTGTAAAACTATGTGTGGCTTCTTTTCCAAAGTACAATCCACATTAGTACTAAACTAAATTTAACATCTGAATATACTATCATTTCGTTTTCAGAATATGTATGTGGTAAAAACGACTGCCATTTAAAGGGACAGTACACCAACATTTTGAAATGTACTTAATTTGATTTACAAAAAGTGATCCTGAGAAACAACAAATTGCATTATTGCTGTTAGTGAAACAATGTTAGCCGTACGGCTATGGCTGCATGCCCAAAATTGATATGCGTTAGTTAGTTACTTTACACCAAATGGTATAGCACCCAAAATATCCTACGCTACACAAAGAATATTGGATATGAATTTTGGTATTTTATTTAACATTTACAGTATTGTTTTGGGAGAATGCACACCAATACAGCACTATTCTTTACATTCAGAGGGTAGCTGGTTTCTTTAGTTTTACCAAGTGTTCATACCACTGACAAACTTATGAGCTGTTTTGACTGCAACTTATTCATATATCTAAAGGTAATTCCAATTTTGAACACAGTGATACCTAGTTATAACCATAAGCGAGTACTAGGGATGCAACGACTCACGGATAGGCGTCGGTCCCCGATTCAAAGCATCGGTCGGCGGACCCAGTCAACTGTGACTGTCATTGATCTACAAGTCATTTTGCATGATGAACAACCCCACAGTATATTAGTTGCCTAGTTGTGCTATGTATTAATTGGCTATGTCATCGCTCATTTGTAAACAAATATTGATACATTACTTGCTCAAATCTGCAAAATTACAAGTTGATTAGTGGGCGACAGTGATTTCAGAACCAAAGTGGGAGGGGACAAAACATAGGCTATGTTGTCACCCCTAATCTGATAGTGGTAGATCCCTAGTTTCCCTTATGGCTCAGGTCAGGTGCCTACTAGGGGCAGGATTGTTATGTTGGGCCTCAAGTTTCCACTCTGATGCTATGTCTGTAGCCTAGTGGTTAGAGCGTTGGACTTGTAACCGAACGGTTGCAAGATCGAATCCCTGAGCTGACATGGTAAAAATCTGTCGTTCTGCCCCTGAACAAGGCAGTTAACTCACTGTTCTTAACTGACTTGCCTAATTATATAAAGGTTTAAAATACATTTGGGAGGTGGAAATTTACTAGTTATTGAGTGGTAAATACCAGTTGGATGCATTCATGTGATTTGAACTCTTTGAGAAATGCTGATTGGCTAATGGCCAACAAACTCTCAATCATAAACTAAAAGTACAGCTATCATGCTTGTAAACAAATCGGTTCAAAAACCACAATAATAGATTGCTTTTTATAAATAATGTTTTGTTGCATTTTAACTGCCGAAAATGCTGTTGGAGGCCATTTCTTTAGTAGGTGACAGAGGTCACCATGTGGGAGAAGTGGGTGCTCAGGATGATAGACAAGTTTCCCACTAGTAATTACCAGTTGGACGGCTGTTCAAGTGGATTTTTCCCAGTTGTATTTTGGTTACGAACTCAACATAACACTGCCTCCTTCAGTGCCAGGTGCACACTTGTGACTCATAAAGGGAGCGTGTCTGTAGCGCAGTACATCTCCCAGTCTGTGATAATGTGATGGCCTACTAGTTGTATGAATTTGGGATCTATCATCCCACAACTGTCCCAGAGTCTGTTTTGGAACAGGCTATTTTGTTCTTGACAAGCTGACCAATAGAATAGGTAGCCTACATAGGCTACTGATTTTAGTTTTTGTAACTTGTCTTGTTGGCTGAGAAATAGCAAATGTGTAGTTATTCTAACGTGTTCAAAGTGCACATCAGAATTTGGTAAGCAGGACCGCACATTGCTACATCCACGACTTGCATGTTCTGTTAATATCATCTCCGCCCCCAGGTTTCACAGCTGACCTGCGCTCCAACACGGGCGGCCAGGCCTTCCCCCAGTGTGTGTTTGACCACTGGCAGATCCTCCAGGGGGACCCACAGGACCCTACCACCAAGACTGCCGTTGTGGTGGCAGAGACCAGGAAACGCAAGGGGCTCAAAGAGGGCATCCCCGCCTTAGACAACTACCTGGACAAATTGTAAATGCTAGTTCTGAATCCCAAATGGACCCCTAGACACTACAACCCCCTCTAGGCACTACAATTGAAGTTGTTGGCTAAGCGTAAGCAATATGGGGAAGATTTCACCTAGCCTATCAGAGGGTAATGTGGATCTATAAGTATATTGCTTATGGTATACCTATCCGACCCTTTCAGATCTACAGTGCCTAAAGGAATGGACTAGGGGTTGGTTTGGAATTTAGTGGATGTCTGACCATTCCTCCCCCCATTCCTTCTATTCCTCCACTGTACGAGTGAAGGATGGGACTGTACAGTATGCAGTGGCGCTTGCCTAAATGGAAACCTGGTGAAACCAAACCAAGGATACAAATGTGTAAATCATAATAAAGATGAATAGAAATTGTACTTGGGGTGGACTTCTGTTCATATGCGGTTGAATGGTGGTTAACATTTTAATAAAAAATATTACTGGTCAGAGTTGATTTGACTTGTAGAACAGTGATTCTCAGATGGTGGATCAGGACAGCGAGAGATTAAGTTAAATGCTAGCATAAATTGTATAATTTTGAACACATGATAAAGAAAGCACCCCAAGACGATTGTGTTGACAGCTTTGGTACTGTTTCGGGACCAAAAAGGATTAAAAGGGACAGATGGCAGTTGCTACATCCATTTTTTTGATTTATGTACCCATATTCTTCAAGCTAAACTTATAAATGCCTCATTAACTTAGTTCAACTGCTGTACCCCATCAGAACCACACGTTTGTTTAGTCCCAATGATTGTAAAAAGTTCATGTAAACAACCATGTTGAGGTTATATAGTTTAGTTTTCGTATCCTGGATGGTCAGTCCTTGCATCCATAGCGGTCTATGAATGAGTGGTTACGTTTCTTCAGCCCCATCCCTCCGTTTTTCACTGAAACCAGCACAAAACGTCTTGTTTCTACTGCTGATTGAAGCTTTTAGGTTAAGGTCTGGATTCAATCAGTATCGTGATTGAGCCGCCATATGCAGCATTAACTGAACGCGGTCTCCGCGACCAAAATAACATTGCCTTTAATTGTCAATCGCGTTATAAAGCACATCTTCAGTGCTAAGTCTTAAATAGGGTCCGTGCTATGTGGGCTACCTTGGGACGTCCCTACCGCGTATGAAATTTAAAACGGTGAAAGGGTTAAATTGAGGGTATTGACGTCATAAGGATCCCAGATATCACTAACCGATTTCAATGACGCTCTACCGCGCTAAAGTACAAAATGGCAGATATAGAAATAATGACAAGAGAAAGACTTCATTTGAATGGGGAGATTTATAGCCTCAGTCTGAGGTGTTACAATAGAACCTTCACGCATTCGAATTTGTAACGCGGCTGCAAAGGATATGCAGTCTGGTGTGGATTCGTTGCATCTGATGAGTGTGCGATAGGTAACTTGCTGTCTAGACCTGGGCGCGCCATCGCACGCATGTTGATTTTATCCATCCACACCAAGACAAACTGGTTGAAATATCACAACGAACTCTGAACCAACTATATTCATTTGTTGCTAGCTAATTTGTCCTGGGATAAACATTGGGTTATTTTACCTGATATGTACAACGTCCTCTACTCCGACAATTAATCCACAGATAAATGGGCAGATGTAGTTCCAAATATTGTCTTCGCGTGGCGGTTGGCCACCAACTGGAGTGTGGACCTCAGTTCATCTTTCAATCACACACGTGGGTTTATGCTCTTAAAAAACAATGATGGGAGAGGCGGGACTTGCAGCGCATCACAAATGGAACCAAGTTATATTGAATACACCGTACCCAAACCGGCTGCGCGCGTGCGCACGTTGCAATATTCAAAACAAACTAAACCAGCTTTATTAATTTGGGGACAGGTCGAAAATTATTAAACATTTGTCAATTTAGCTAGCTAATTTGTCTTGGGATATAAACGTTTGTTATTTTACCTCAAACGCACAAGGTCCTCTACTTCGACAATTAATCCAAACATAAAACGGTCAACCGAATCGTTTCTAGTCATCTCTTCTCCTTCCAGACTTTTTCTTCTTTGGACTTTATATTGCGATTGGCAACTAACTTGCTTAAGTGTTACAACCACGTGGGTATCTGCTTCTATAAACCAATGAGATGGGAGAGGCAGGACGCAAAATCAGCTCACAAATAGAACTGACTTCTATTTTAGCACTTGGCGACACTGGTTAGTGTGCAATAATTGAATAACATGTCTAACTGTATTTTGCGACACGAGCGGTGTAGTCAGTAAGTACATTTATTTCCCAATGCTTGCGGATGTCGGCTAGTGCGGATCTGATCGAATCTAGCCCTAGGTAAACGCAAAAATAATTTAATGGCTAGAGTTGTTACAAAGCCTTACCAAGCGCTGAACATCCTGTAGCCTTGTCTTCCACCTGATACAAACTGAATTAACATAGGAATAATTAAAGGGACAATCCCACAAACTAACATTTTAATCCATTGTGAATTCAAACTACATTAATGTTAAATGCCAGTATAATATACAACCCACAAACTTATTTTGTGAAAGGAAATAATTTTTCCAGCTGGACATTTCAAGACAAGGCTGTTAAAATGGATTTACACTAGCTCTTATTCATGTTTAAACAGGCAGAACAAACAAATCCAAAAGCTCTGATTTAGTGCTGAATATCCTGGGAGAAGACATTTCGATATGGTGATCTGATAGTTGAAATGCTGTCTTAATAAAATATTAGGTAGTGGAGGGCAGATATTTCCCCAAGTTTCGTTAAGTGTAACTCAGAGAGAGTACTCATCTTTATCTGTGCCATTATAGCCTCAATGGCGCTTCCCATGCTATCTCCCTTTTGAAGTAGTCAATATTACTCTTCACAATTGGCTGATCCCTCCTGATGATCCAATTGGACATGACTCCAACATAGTCACCAGGAGGGATCAGCCAATGAAGTTGGAAGTCCAACCCAGTTGACTACATTAAAATTGTGGAAGCCCTCAATGGCGCTGCCCATGTTAATACAGCTTTTTGGCCACTAGTCTATGGTGTAACTCCAGACTGTCACATGGCCCTGTGCTGTGACTCCCAATTGAAGCAGGGAGAGACTGGGTCCTTTCCATCACAACTCCAGTGTGGAATGGACAAAAAGGCCCAATCCCATTCCAGTCTCTTATTTCCTTCCGTGGTACAGATCTGAAGAGATAGGAAAAGTATAAGCTTGTGATTGCCCCCACCAGCCCTTCAATAGGCTGAGTAGAAAACTTCCACACATTTATCCAGTCCATTCATATTTGTACTCCCTGAAGAGCTAGAGCAAAGGAATAGCGACTGGAGTAGTCTGAAGTATGGTGGGTCACTGATCAGAGCTGGAGCCTATTTGAACAAACCCTTCTGAGTGGTAGTGTAACAGTCTGTACATACATTAGAGCCCCTGGATACATCTCAATCTTTCACATGCTTTTGGATACAGGCAGACAGAGGTTGGTACTTAAATGCATGTCAAGCTTTCCTCCTTTTCCCATGTAAATACTTCTGACACCAGTCCATTCTGGGGCTTAACCCCAGGACTCTGGAAGCACAGTCCTCCCTTTCTCTCCCTCAGCAGACAAGACGTATGTCATAGTAACAGTAAAAACAAGCCGACTCAGAATTGACTCCCCCTCAACATCAAACAGGCTCCTCTCCACGTTCGGTAGGTAATGGAAGGGGGGAGTTGAGAGAAAGAAAAACACCATGTTTGAATAGTTGACAAATGCCTTCTCGCCCCCTCCCTCCGACAGGTCTGAGTGCGTGAAAGCAATGTTTCCCTGTACATTTAACAATCACCTACGATCAGAGATACTGTACATCACCAAGGAAGGTCCACAGGGTGAAGATAGGCATTTGATACATATTCAAACAGGGCCAGAGTCTCAGCAGTCCTGTGATCCCTAAGCCCCCTGAGGTCATAAGGTCAGAGGGGACTATGTGTAAAAGATGACCTCGGGGATCTGTCCGTCCTCTACCGAGGTGCCGTTGTTGTTGCCCGCGGCGTAGCAGAAGGTGAAGCAGGTCTTGGTGCCGGTTGAGGACGACTCGTGGGTCACCTTACGCATGCCCTTGGTCCCGTAGTGAGAGTCAGGACCCTGAGAGAGAAAGGGAGGGAGTGGGAAATGAGAAAGAGGGGAACGAGGGATGGATGGAGATAGGAAGAGGAGAGATTGAAGGAAGAGGGAATAAAGAGGGATAACGAGAGCATCACTATGGTTACTCACATAGCCAGAACAGGACCACAGCTATCCAGTGAGGAAATAACATCATCAAAACCTAAACAAACATGTACAGTAAAGCCTGTACCTTGAGTGTGGCGCAGGCTGTGTAGTTGACGTTGGGCAGGATCTCCACCGGCTCCTTGAACATGACTCTGAAGGTGTTGGACGAGCCGTCGCAGCTGAAGCCTGTGTCGTTCTGACCCAGCACTGTGTTACTGTCTGTATGAATGATCTGGGACGAGAGAGGGACACATTATAGAAACATCATATGAGTCCCATATGGCACCCAATTCTCTTTATTGTGCACTAATATGGGCCCTGGTCAAAAGCAGTGCATTATAAAGAGATCAGGTTGCCATTTGGGACACAGATGTCACACATTCTGCCCCGACACACAGTTGATATACATGTATACACAGGAACATATATATACTGTCATCAATGATTTACGAGAGACAAATATCTGAGAGGGGAGTCTATTCGTTCCAATGTATTTTGTCTATACAAATTAAAATGGGATTGACTGATTTGGTTAGTTGAGGTGGAAATTACCTGGATGTTGACTTGGTAGTCTGTGGGGCCATGTATGGAGCCGTAGAGGCCAAAGCCCACCACGAAGATCCTCCTGTTCACTGAAAATCTGGGAGAGGAGGATAGGATGGATAAATGATGTCCAGAAGCAATATTTTTCTAATTCAAATTAGTATCTTTGTGTGTGTCATTGTTAATTTGGGTCTGTGTGTTCTCACCGTATGCGGTCACTGGTTCCGCTGTAGCCCCAGCGGCTCTCCACCTGTCCGAAGCGTGTGATGCTGCACTCCTTCCCCCGGAGGCAACAACGAGGCCGGTCGATGAACTCTACGTGGGGCTTTGGGTTCACTGTGAAGTGAAGGAACAGACTCACCACCTCTCTGTCTGTCAGGATACTAGACTGGGCCGGCCCTGGTTGGAGACACACAGCGGGGAAAGGAGGACACGTCAGCGTGAGTGTGTGTTTGTGTGAGAGAGATAGTAAGAAAGAGACATAACCCCTGCAGGAGATGGTAAAGGTTCTGTATTCTAATAGTGCAAAAATTACTAAGTGTGTGTGTTACCTGCAGCGAACTCCTCAATAGTCATGAGTGGGAAGCGGATCAGGGCGAGGGCCTTGCCCAGTACCCTGCGTTTGTTCTCTGGAGTGGGCTGTAGCTGCTGTCGGTGGGCCTCTGCCTCTGCCCAGCGCACCGCCGCCACAAAAAGACGCACCTCCCTCACCCCCAGAGTGTCCCTTTCCAGGACAGCCACCAATGTATCTGAAAGAGGAGGTAGAAAGATGGAGAGTGAACAAGATGGACAAAGAGGGAACGAGAGAAGAGGATAAGAAGACAGAGGGGGAGAAGAGGATCAAAGAATGGATGACAAAGATAGAAGGGGAGAGAGTGAAATGGCGGAAAAGAGATGTCGTCATGATACACAGAAACATTGCCTTTCAATATGAAGAGTGAACTACAAAATCTAGAGTGAACTACAATACCCAGATCTATGTCCGTGAAGCCCTCAGCGGCGAGTGCATCTCCAGTGTTCTTATCGATGTTCTCTAGACACAGGCTGGCAAGCTGGGGCTCATCGAACAGTCGAGCCTGAAACACACGCGGTTGTACATTGATCAGAGACACACACAGTCAACAGTAGTTTACTTACATGAACTGACCAATAATCTATGCGAATGCTGCTTTGGGACTGACGGGTGCTATTGTTTTGAGACAAATAGACAGATTGTAATGGAGTTGTTTTGATGCTGGGTCAAGCCACATAATCAGACACTGGTGAGTGACTTGTTTAGACACTGCATCCCAGTCAGACATTACAGTAGTAGCTGACCTGAGTGAGCAGCATGAAGGCATTGTCTGCCCGCAGGTTCTTCTTGAGGAACTCCACACAGTGGGCCTCCAAGGCTGGCACTGCATACTTCTTAGCCGTGTACAGAGTGGTCATCACCGTCTCAGGTCCTATCTGAACCTCATCAGAGTACAGGAACCTGGAGGGGGACAAGATTCGTTGACTTATAGCAGGGGACCTATACACTCAATGGACTAACAGTCTGAGTGGCACAAATGACCTGGGATCAATACCAGGCCAGTGTAAGGCTATATTCTGCATACTATATAATGCCAATACCACTTTTTGTGTAAAATACTTAGGATGCGAGTGTATTTTGCCTATTATGATAGGATCATTTCTAAACCAGAAGCCATTTCTTACTTCAGTAATGCCAGAAAGGCTGCAGGTTCGACATCTGGTAGTTCGATTTCCGTTGAGGTGGTCGCCATACCCCCGTTGAACATGGCATCGAAGACTGCGCTGCCCACAGCAAGAACGAATCTAACCAAAACAAAAGCGAAAAGATATCAAAACAATGCCTTTCACCACTATACACCAATGTCGCCTGGATTAACACACACAAGACGAATTTCTGAACGTTCTACTAACCATACTTTGCTGACAAACTATATAGTTATAAAGGGAAAAACACGTTCGCTCTTACCGGTGTGCGGGTATTCGCTGCACTCCCATACCTTTCCCCACCAGAAAATGGACGTCACTCAGAACCTCGTTATTGAACAGGAAAGCAAACCGTTCCTTAACGGTACTTTTCGTCGCCTGCCAATTGTACACGGGTTCCCGGTAAACCAAAACAGCAGCGGCCGCTGGTGCTGACAATAACGAGGAATGGGTCGTTGGTACACTCGCAGCCGACGCATTCGACGTCATGTTCGTAGCGGAGGTCTCCATCGCTCTTGCCGAGGCGCTTTGAGCTAGCGCTTGCTGAATCGCGTTATGTGCAGTCGGTGGAGTTCCAGCAACAACACCGGCGCTTTCACCTCCGCCAGGCCCCGACTGCGGGTTGAGGCGCCTTGCAGCCCCCTGAGCCCCTCCGGTCGCACCAGCAGGCCCACCGTTGGACATAGGCATTGAATAAGCACTGTTGCTGGGCTGACCATTTCCCAAAGGCCCTGGGCCGGATAAATTTAGGCAGGGAGGCCTACCGCTGTTATCCCCAGCAGCCATCTTGAATCTGATAGAATGTGGGAGTTGCGTGACGTAGACATAAACAAAACGGTCATAACTCTTACCCAGTGGTGTAAAGTATAGTAAAAAAAAACGTTACTATTTATATTTTTGACAACTTTTACTTCACTTATGCTACATTCCTAAAGGGAGTAATTAGGTACTTTTTACTCTATACATTTTACTTGACACCCAAAAGTACTCGTTACATTTTGAATGCTTAGGAGGACAGGGAAATAGTCAAATTCACGCACTTATCAACAGAACATCTCCTGCCATCCATAATGCCTCTGATCTGACGGGCTCACTAAACACACATGATTTGTTTGTAAATTATGTCAATGTTGGAGTGTGCCCCTTGCTTTCCGTACATTTTTAAAACAAGAAAATGGTGCCATCTGGTTTGCTTAATATAAGGAATGAACATATATTAAGGGGGTGAACAAAAAACTGACCCTAGATGAACCATTATCTGGCATTATCCACAACAGCATTCCTTCATTGACCCGTTTTGCCAATGTAGCGCCGCTGTGCCTGCCAGTAGCGAAGGCCGGGACGGAGCTATATGCCGGAGTGGCTCATGTACTGAGGAAGGAAGGATGGAGGGGATGTAATAATGTCATATTTGGTAGTTAAAATCCCAATGTCATACGGTACCGTCTTCATTAAATTACCTTGTTTAGGAAATTCAAAAAATCTCAGATTTGCAGACAGCTAATTTCGTTTTGGTAGTGGTACACTGAATAATTATAGCCAACGTTAGATGGCTAAACTTTGATCAGCATGGACATCCGAAAATGGCTGAGCACTTTCAAGACCAGAAAAACGGAGGACCACCATGTCGAGACTGATGCCGAGCTCACCGAGCAGCCTGCTAGCAAGACAACCGAGGTTGAAAAGCCTAGCAAATGCAACTAGACCAAGACGAGCCATGGTTAGCACCAGCAGCACGAGGGTAACATCACAACAAGCACCTCCGTTACCCCAGCCACTGGCACCTGACGACCTCGGTGACGAGGAGCCAGCACAGGTTTGTCTTGACACTTACCCGAGACCAGAAAGTTCATAATTAACTTGCAGCCTGTAAGTTTAAATAGTGGATAGGCATAGGGAGATTGATGGGGAAATTATATGATGGCATTTTATAAACCTTGAATGAAAGGAACAGCATTCCAAAATATACACACACCCAATACATTAGGTACGTTTCCATCCAATTTGCGGCAGATTTTCATGCAAATATTCTCAAATCTGCATAAAACAATATGCGCATTTTCGCACCAGAGATGTTTAGAGAAAACTGACTTTTTTTGCCCATAAAAGGCTGTGTGTGATGACGTAGTGCATATAAAAACTACTTTTGTCGTTACCATGTACTGAAAAAATATTTAATGGGACTCCATCGCATTTTCAGCTCTACTGATGGTTTTGTCACTAACTGTTTTGGCACATGCGCTCTAGCCAACAGCTCGCACATACAGTGGGGTTTGGCTATCTACATTATGCAATTATTATGGATAAGAGTGATATTTCTATTTGTCAAACGGCAGCCAAGCATCGATCATCATGCCACCAGAATAAGACCCTGTTGATGACACAAGTTTACTGGAGAACTGAGACGAAGTAGAGACTCTGGACAGGGTGGATATTCGTATAATAAAAAGCAGTTTTATTCAGAGGTAAAGATATCTGATACAAGCATGCTTGGACTCGTTCATTCGGCTCGTAAGGAACCTGCAGACAGAGCCCAGATAACAGAAATACATAGTCATTTTATACAGCACAGAAAGTAGGTTGAGTCTGGAAGTTCTGGTCCTCTGGTTGGTTCTGATGAGTTGGGCGAGGTCTCCTTCAGGCTAGTATCACTGTCCCATTGGCTCTGAGTAGAGTTCTTTGTCTTCAAAAATGTTCAGACTGAAGAGGAGTTTTTTGTGTGTGCGTAGTCAGCCCTCTGTCCTTGGTTATGTGTGTGTGTCTCATTATTTCGTGGGAAGCCGTACCAAGCACTCTTGCTCAAGGCCTTCCCTGCCTTATCAGTGTTTATGAATGTTCTGTGTCAGCCATCTGTCTCTGGTGTGTGTGTGCCTCAGTTTCTGCTTGTGAGTATGTGAGAGAACCTTGTTTAAGAAAGAAGTTAGTTATAACAATGTAATAGCAATATGCTTGTGTTATTACAATGGTATTTCTTACAACCCTCAGTATTTATTGGAAAAGAGCATCAAGCTCATCACCTGACACATTCACCATTCTGTGAAGTTCATCATCATTTATTTAATCTGTAGCCCAATAAACGCTTTCCCGAGTCCTAGAGGGAGGACAACACAACACATCATCGCGTGACTCCAAGTTTACTTTGACATGATAGTTATTATATCAATATTTGCGCATTAAGGAGTTTCCACCGCAATTTCTCGCATAACTAATTACATTTGTGTTGCATAATTCATTTAAACAAATTGTCTGTAGGGATTTATAAAATTGTATCGCCATTTCATGTTTCCATCAACCTGATCGTGACCTTTTTCATGCGTCAGGTAATTCATCTGCATGAAATGGTTGGATGAGAACGTGGTTAGTGTTGTGTAAATGAACCAGTGGTGGAAAAGTGCCCAACTGTCATACTTAAGTAAGAGTAAAGATTCCTTCATGGAAAATGACTCAAGTAAAAGTGAAAGTCACTTAGTAAAATTCTACTTGAGTAAAAGTAAAAAAGTATTTGGTTACTTAATTAAGTATCAAAAGTAAATGTAATTGCTAAATTATAGTTAAGTATCAAAAGTAATAATAAGAAATAATTTCACATTCCTTAACAAACAGCACGATTTTTAAAAACATTTACGGATAGCCAGGGGCACACACCAACACTCAGACATAATTTACAAACAAAGCATTTGTGTTTAGTGAGTCCGCCAGATCAGATGCAGTAGGGATGACCAGGGATTTTCTCTTTAAGTGTGTGAATTAGACCATTTTCCTGTCCTGCTAAGCATTCAAAATGTAACTAGTACTTTTGGGTGTCAGGGAAAATGTATGGAGTAGAAAGTACATTATTTTCTTTATGAATGTAGTGGAGTAAAAGTTGTCAAAAATATAAATAGTAAAGTAAACTACTCATCCAAGTAGCGTAGCAGTCGGACATGTGTTTGTCTTGTCCAGTCTTGTCCCATGTAAATAGTCGTTTTCGTCTGTTTTTTTTCATATTTATTTTTAATGTCACTTTTCACCTACGATCTAAATATACTTTCCTGCAATCCACCTCACCCAATGTGGTACGAATCTGCTATTTTTATACGTTATAACTGGAACCTCCAACAGAAGCTACCCAGCTAACTAGCTACTAGCTAGTAGTTACTGTTAGCCACGGCTAGCGGTCTTCACCTTTAGCTCGGTCAATACCTGCCAGTCTGTGTAACAGTATAACTTTAAACCGTCCCCTCGCCCCGACACGGGCGCGAACCAGGGACCCTCTGCACACATCAACAACTGACACCCACGAAGCGTCGTTACCCATCGCTCCACAAAAGCCGCGGCCCTTGCAGAGCAAGGTGCAACACTACTTCTAGGTTTCAGAGCAAGTGACGTAACTGATTGAAACGCTAGTAGGGTGTACCCGCTAACTAGCTAGCCATTTCACATCCGTTACACTCACCCCCCTTTCAACCTCCTCCTTTTCCGCAGCAACCAGTGATCCGGGTCAACAGCATCAATGTAACAGTACAACTTTAAACCGTCCCCTCGCCCCGACATGGGCGCGAACCAGGGACCCTCTGCACACATCAACAACGGTCGCCCACGAAGCATCGTTACCCATCGCTCCACAAAGGCCACGGCCCTTGCAGAGCAAGGTGCAACACTACTTCTAGGTTTCAGAGCAAGTGACGTAACTGATTGAAACGCTAGTAGATCGTACCCGCTAACTAGCTAGCCATTTCACATCCGTTACATCTGCACAGTGCGATATCAACCCAGAGCATATCGGACTGCTTTTCTCCACCACATCACCGGATTCCTGCCGCAAGCTCTGGGCCATTACACCGGATCATCGCAGCTAGCTAGCTGCTACTGCTGGCTAACGCCTCTGTCCCGAAGCAAGCACCAGTTAGCATTAAGCTAGCCTCGAGCTAGGCCCATCTCGCGGCTAGCCGAAGAAGTATACCCGCTTCTTCGCGGAGCTACAATACCTCTTTTGCCAATTGGCCTGGACCCTTTATTACCGACACGTAGCCCCGCCGATCCATCACGACTGGTCTGCCGACGTAATCGTCTGATGTGGTTTCAACAGACCCGGATCATTGCGATGTCGCCTTAGACCCATCTGCTAGCTCCGGCCCGCTAGCTTTCCGAACGCCGTGCCTCCCACTCGCCTAGCATAGGAGCGACTACCGAACGGCTCCCTGACACACCTATTGCTGCTAATTGGACCCTATCATCACTTGGCTACACATGCCTGTCAATATGCCTTGTCTTCTGCTGTTTCGGTTAGTTATTACTGTTTTATTTCACTGTCGAGCCCCTACTCCAGCTCAACATGCCTTAGATAGCTCTTTTGTCACACACTCCACACATGGTGAGACCTCACCTGACTTAACTGGTGTCCCCAGAGATGCAAGCTCTCTCATCGTCACTCAATGCCTAGGTTTACCCCCACTGTACTCAAATCCTACCATACCCTTGTCTGTACATTATGCCCTGAATCTATTCTACCACGCCCAGAAATCTGCTCCTTCTATTCTCTGTTCCCAATGCACTAGACGACCAGTTCTTATAGACTTCAGCCGTACCCTTATCCTACTCCTCCTCTGTTCCTCTGGTGATGTAGAGGTTAACCCAGGCCCTGTAGCCCCCAGCCTGACAGCTATTCCCCATGCGCTCTCATTTGTTAACTTCTGTAACTGTAAAAGCCTTGGTTTCATGCATGTTAACATCAGAAGCCTCCTCCCTAAATTTAGGAGTGAATAAACTCCTCCCTTGAGTTTATTCACTGCTTTAGCACACTCCACCAACACTGATGTCCTAGCCGTGTCTGAATCCTGGCTTAGGAAGGCCACCAAAAATTCTGAAATTTCCATCCCCAACTACAACATTTTCTGTCAAGATAGAACTGCCAAAGGGGGCGTAGTTAGCCTGCAGAGTTCTGTCATACTATCCAGATCTGTGCTCAAACAGTTCGAACTTCTACTTTTAAATATTCACCTTTCCAGAAATAAGTCTCTCACTGTTGCCACTTGTTATAGACCCCCCTCAGCCCCCAGCTGTGCCCTGGACACCATATGGTAATGGTTGCCCCCCATTCATCTTCAGAGTTTGTACTGTTAGGTGACCTGGGATATGCTTAGCACCCCGGCCGTCCTACAATCTAAGATAGATGCCCTCAATCTCACACAAATTATCAAGGAACCTACCCTCAGCCACGCTCAAGGTCCTAAACTATATCATAACAGCCATAGATAAAAGACTACTGTGCAGCCGTTTTCATCGACCTGGCCAAGGCTTTCGACTGTCAATCACCGCATTCTTATCCGGCAGACTCAATAGCCTTGGTTTCTCAAATGACTGCATCGCCTGGTTCACCAACTACTTCTCAGATAGAGTTCAGTGTGTCAAATCGGTGGCCCTGTTGTCCGGACCTCTGGCAGTCTCTAGGGGGGTGCCACAGGGTTCAATTCTCGGGCCGACTCTTTTCTCTGTATACATCAATGATGTCGCTCTTGCTGCTGGTGATTCTCTGATCCACCTCTACGCAGACGACACCATTCTGTATACATCTGGCCCTTATTTGGACACTGTGTTAACAAACCTCCAAACAAGCTTCAATGCCATACAACATTCCTTCCGTGGCCTCCAACTGCTCTTAAATGCAAGTAAAACTAAATGCATGCTCTTCAACCGATTGCTGCCCGCACCTGCACACCCGACCAGCATCACTACTCTGGACGGTTCTGACTTAGAATATGTGGACAACTACAAATACCTAGGTGTCTGGTTAGACTGTAAACTCTCCTTCCAGACTCACATTAAGCATCTTCAATCCAAAATTAAATCTAGAATCGGCTTCCTATTTCGCAACAAAACCTCCTTCACTCATGCTGCTAAACATACCCTCGTAAAACGGACTATCCTACCGATCGTTGACTTCGGCGATGTCCTTTACAAAATAGCCTCCAACACTCTACTCAGCAAACTGGATGCAGTCTATCACAGTGTCATCCGTTTTGTCACCAAAGCCCCATATACTACCCACCACTGTGACCTGTATGCTCTCCTTGGCTGTCCGTCGCTACATATTTGTCGCCAAATCCACTTGCTCCAGGTCATCTATAAGTCTTTGCTCGGTAAAGTCCCGCCTTATCTCAGCTCACTGGTCAGCATAGCAACACCCACCCGTAGCACGCGCTCCAGCAGGTATATTTCACTGGTCATCCCCAAAGCCAATATCTCTTTTGGCCGCCTCTCCTTCCACTTCTCTGCTGCCAATGACTGGAGCGAATTGCAAAAATCACTGAAGCTGGAAACTTATATCTCCCTCACTAACTTTAAGCATCAGCTGTCAGAGCAGCTTACCGATCACTGTACCTGAATACAGCCCATCTGTAAATAGCATACCCAACTACCTCATCCCCATATTGTTATTTATTTTTTGCTCTTTTACATCCCAGTATCTCTACTTGCACATCATCATCTGCACATCTATCACTCCAGGGTTAATGCTATATTGTAATTATTTAGCCACTATGGCCTATTTATTGCCTTACCTCCCTAATCTTACTACATTTGCACACACTGTACATAGATTTTTCTATTGTGTTATTGACTGTACGTTTGCTTATCCCATGTGTAACTCTGTGTTGTTGTTTTTGTCGCACTGCTTTGCTTTATCTTGGCCAGGTCGCAGTTGTAAATGAGAACTTGTTCTCAACTGGCCTACCTGGTTAAATAAAGTGAAGGGAAAAAATGGTTGAGTACCTGCACCAGGTGGAGGTGACCAGACCCTACCCATTTGTGTTGGTTCTTCGGGACTGCTCACGGATGTTTACAGTCATTAGAAGACCGGCATTGGAGCTAGGTAGACTGCTTGGGTCACAGGATGTGTGCTTCAAGTCTTATTATGTGTTTGATATCAACTTTCCCACTTTGCCCCATCATGGAAATTCCTATAGACCACGGTGTATCAGCTGCCAGATACAGTATCTCCTGCAGTAAGACTGTTGGGAGCATGTCTTTTTTTCACTGAACAATAGTGGATAAGTATCTGCTCTTGTATGTAGTGTGAGAAGGGACCGGAGGAAGCAAGTGTTCCTGGGAATTAAAAGATCAATGGATGGATGAGCCATGAGGTTCTCATTCCATTGCTAATATGCTCTTAAGGCACTATTTATAGCTGTTAAATTGCATTTGTGCCTGCTTTTTGCCTACAGTACAGTATGTATCTCATTTGCCTTTAGTTTAACTACTGAAGTGTGTTCTGGTACATTTTCATTATATCGCAACAATTTATTTTAAATACAAATGTTACATTTTGGGGATTGTGATTGAGTCATTAGTCCATGTCCTTAGTATAGTGACCTTCAAATGTAATATTTTACACTTGTTCTGTGTAACAATGTTTTAATTCGACCCAAATGTAGACCATTATTGTATGGCAAAACAGCATGGTGTGGGTGTGTGCTGTCACCTAAGATAGTCGAAGTGTGTCAGTGAATGTGAATATCTAGCGATTACCTCTGCCTTAAGTGGTATTAACACAGATCTGTGTTAATACCACTTAAGGCAGACAGTGTCACATGCACTGCTTTGTTTTTTCTCCAATTCCATGTGTGCACATCAATTTCAACTGAGGTTTTAGTCTGATGTTTGGACTGTTTGGTTCATGAATTAATATAAATACATTCTAATAATCAATCCTATTTTATGAAATCTTGTGAAATAATACACCCAGTATTTAGACAATAGGGCTTTGTTTCAATGTGCTATTTAAAAATATATATATTCTCGTACATTCTCTGACATGATGTATGTTCTGAAATAGAGTTTATAGAAATCAATTATTTGCAATTCAACATTGTATCTTGATTGTGTGTGTGTAGGAAGGGGAGGGGATGGGATGCAAAAATATGCAAGCAACATTTAAATTAGGATGACACTGAAAACATCCCAAGGATAACATAAATGACCCAGCTGCTGGGTCAATCCCCCAACCCAACACATTGGGTTGTTTTAACCCAGCAATATAGTCTAATTTCCCCAGCAGTAGGGTCAGGCGCTCAACCTAAGACACTGGATTAGAAGCACAACCAAAACCCGCTGGGGTGAATTAAGCCAATTCTGTGTTTGACCAGTATTGACCCAGCGCCGGGTTGTCGAAATGACCTAAATTGGGTTATTTTTAAAACATCACTAGGGTACGTGGGATGCTAGCGTTCCACCCTGCCAACATCCAGTGAAATTGCAGAGCGCCAAATTCAAATACAGAAATACTCATTATAAAAATTCATAAAACATACAAGTGTTATACATCGGTTTAAAGATTAACTTCTTGTTAATCCAACCACGGTGTCAGATTTCAAAAAGGCTTTACAGCGAAAGCATACCATGCGATTATCTGAGAACAGCGCCCAGCAGACAAATCATTACAAACAGTTACCAGCCAAGTAGAGGAGTTACACAAGTCAGAAATAGAGATAAAATTAATCTCTTACCTTTGATGATCTTCATATGGTTGCACTCACAAGACTCCCATTTACTCAATAAATGTTCGTTTTGTTCGATAAAGTCCCTGTTTATATCCAAAAACCTCTGTTTTGTTCGCACCTTTTGTTCAGTAACCCACAGGCTCAAACGCAGTCACAACAGGCAGACGAAAAATCCAAATAGTATCTGTAAAGTTTGTGGAAACATTTCAAACGATGTTTATAATCAATCCTCAGGTTGTTTTTATTCTAAATAATCAATAATATTTCAACCAGACAATAACGTCGTCAATATAAAAGGTAAACAAGAAAGGCACTCTCGGTCGTGCGCATGAAAAATCTCTGGGACACTGTAGGGTCCACTCATTCAGAGGGGTCTTATTCTCTCATTTTTCAGAATACAAGCCTGAAACAATTTCTAACGACTGTTGACATCTAGTGGAGGCCATAGGAAGTGCAATTTGAATCCTAAGTCAATTGATACTGTAATGGCATTCAATAGAAAACTACAAACATGAATAAATCCCACTTCCTGGATGGATTTTTCTCAGGTTTTCCCCTGCCAAATCAGTTCTGTTATACTCACAGACATTATTTTAACAGTTTTGGAAACTTTAGAGTGTTTTCTATCCAACCAATTATATGCATATCCTAGCTTCTTGGCCTGAGTAGCAGGCAGTTTACTTTGGGCACGCTTTTCATCCGGAAGTGAAAATAGTGAAGTTTTAACCTAGCATTTTTTACATTTAATTTAATGGTGGATCAGCTTTAACATTGCTGATTGTTGCTTCCATCAATGTAATTGTCTGCATCATTTCCAATCCCCCATATATACAGTTGAAGTCAGAAGTTTACATACACCTTAGCCAAATACATTTAACTCAGTTTTTCACAAATCCTGACATTTAATCCTAGTAAAAATTCCCTGTCTTAGGTCAGTTAAGATCACCAATTTATTTTAAGAATGTGAAATGTCAGAATAATAGTAGAGAGGATGACTTATTTCAGCTTTTATTTCTTTCATCACATTCTTAGTGGGTCAGAAGTTTACATACACTCAATTAGTATTTGGTAGCATTGCCTTCTAAATTGTTTAACTTGGGTCAAACGTTTCGGGTGGACTTCCACAAGCTTCCCACAATAAGTTGGGTGAATTTTGGCCCATTCCTCCTGACAGAGCTGGTGTAACTGAGTCAGGTTTGTAGGCCTCCTTGCTCGCACACGCTTTTTCAGTTCTGCCCACAAATTTTCTATGGGATTGAGGTCAGGGTTTTGAGATGGCCACTCCAATAACTTGACTTTGTTGTCCTTTAGCCATTTTTGCCACAACTTTGGAAGTATTCTTGGGGTCGTTGTCCATTTGGAATACCCATTTGCAATTAAGCTTTAACTTACTGACTGATGTCTTGAGATGTTGCTTCAATATATCCACATCATTTTCCTTCCTCATGAAGCCATCTATTTTGTGAAGTGCACAGTCCCTCCTGCAGCAAAGGTCCCCCACAACATGATGCTGCCACCCCGTGCTTCACTGTTGGGATGGTGTTCTTTGGCTTGCAAGCCTCCCCCTTTTTCCTCCAAACATAACGATGGTCATTATGGCCAAACAGTTCTATTTTAGTTTCATCAGACCAGAGGACATTTCTCCAAAAAGAACGATCTTTGTCCCCATGTGCAGTTGCAAACCATAGTCTGGCTTTTTTTATGGCGGTTTTGGAGCAGTGGCTTCTTCCTTGCTGAGTGGCCTTTCAGGTTATGTCGATATAGGACTCGTTTTACTGTGGATATAGATACTTTTGTACCTGTTTCCTCCAGCATCTTCACAAGGTCCTTTGCTGTTGTTCTGGGATTGATTTGCACTTTTCACACCAAAGTATGTTCATCTCTAGGAGACAGAACGCCTCTCCTTCCTGAGAGGTATGACGGCTGCGTGGTCCCATGGTGTTTATACTTGTGTACTATTGTTTGTACAGATGAACGTGGTGCCTTCAGGTGTTTGGAAATTGCTCCCAAGGATGAACCAGACTTGAGGTCTACAAAAATGTCCTTGTTTTTGAAAGAAAAGCTATTTTTTTGTCCTTTAAAATAACATAAAATTGATCAGAAATACAGTGTAGACATTGTTAATGTTGTAAATGACTATTGTAGCTGAAAACAGCATATTTTTTACGGAATATCTACGTAAGCGAACAGAGGCCCATTATCATCAACCATCACTCCTGTTTTCCAATGGCACGTTGTGTTAGCTAATCCAAGTTTATCATTTTAAAAGGCTAATTGATCATTAGAAAACCATTTTGCAATTATGTTAGCACAGCTGAAAACTGTCATGCTGATTAAAGAACCAATTCGATTACAAACTCAAAATGGCCAGAATCAAAGAACTTTCTTCTGAAACTTGTCAGTCTATTCTTGTTCTGATAAATGAAGGCTATTTCATGCGAGAAATTGCTAAGAAACTGAAGATCTCGTACAACGCTGTGTGCAACTCTCTTCACAGAACAGCGCAAACTGTCTCTAACCAGAATAGAAAGAGGAGTGGGAGGCCCCGGTGCACAACCGAGCAAGAAGACAAGTACATTAGAGTGTCTAGCTTGAGAAACAGACGCCTCAAAAGTCCTCAACTGGCAGCTTCATTAAATAGTACCCGCAAATCACCAGTCTCATGGTCAACAGTGAAGAGGCGACTCCGGGATACTGGCCTTCTAGGCTGAGTTCCTCTGTCCAGTGTCTTTGTTCGTTTGCCCATCTTAATCTTTTATTTTTATTGGCCAGTCTGAGATATGGCTTCTTCTTTCCAACTCTGCCTAGAAGGCTAGCATCCCGGAGTTGCCTCTTCACTGTTGATGTTGAGATTGGTGTTTTGTGGGTACTGAGGTGCAGTTAACTCTAATGAACTTATCCTCTGCAGCAGAGGTAACTCTGCGTCTTCCTTTCCTGTGGTGGTCCTCATGAGAGCCAGTTTCATCATAGGGCATGATGGTTTTTGGGACTGCACTTGAAGAAACTTTCAAAGTTCTTGAGATTTTCCATATTGACTGACCTTCATGTCTTAAAGTAATGATGGACTGTCGTTTCTCTTTGCTTATTTGAGCTGCTCTTGCCATAATATGGACTTGGTCTTTTACCAAATAGGACTATCTTCTGCATTCTAGCCCAACACAACTGAATGGCTGAAACGCATTAAGAAGGAAAGAAATTCCATAAATTAACTTTTAACAAGGCGTACCTGTTAATTGAAATGCATTCCAGGTGACTACCTCTTGAAGCTGGTTGAGAGAATGCCAAGAGCAAAGCTGTCATCAAGGCAAAGGGTGGCTACTTTGAAGAATCTCAAATAACATCTATTTAGATTTATGTAACACTTTTTTGGTTACTACATGATTCCATATGTGTTATTTCATAGTTTTGATGTCATCACTATTATTCTACAATGTGGAAAACAGGAAAAATTAAGAAAAATTCTTGAATGAGTAGGTTTATATATGTAATACGTTTTTTGATATTGTTTGGAATTTAGAAACGTTTTCTAGCGTTTGTTTCTGTAAGTTCAGTAACCTCGTGGCGCTGGCGATGGTTCATTTGAAGTGGAAGATCAGCTCAGTGAGGTTTAGTGAATGCATTGCGCTGTATTTCTAGCAATGGGTGCTAGTTAAATTAATAGTTTTAAGCTGTGAATAGGCCAGTGTGCATGTGAGTGTGAATGAGTTAGATAAGATTTTGGTCCAAATAAATTTCCACGTTTTTGTAATGTGTGATGTATACGTGAGTGGTTATTTTATTTATGAAATTATTATTTTTGATACCAAAAGACAAAGGAAAATACAAAAGAGATATTTTGAAAATATGTTTAATAAATTCTTAGCGAAGCTGTCCATGAATCAGACACCTTATTTCCAGTCTCATCATTGCTCCTGTTTTACAGGATACTATTATCTGCTGACTTAGTCCTAAACCGGGACCTGTTACAGATTTTTGGGCGCTCGTCTTGGACCGGTGCCACCTGCTGCGGGATGCCAATCCAGTGAATCTAATATCTAAGACTGCGTTTGACCCCCGTGAGGGATAGAGGAAAAGGTTGTCATGTCGAGCAGTGAGAGGAAGAGCGTCGTGAGAGACATCAGGAAGAGCCTGCATACGCTGTCGGTGGAGGAAGTCTTCAAGACCGTCGGTCCGGTACCTGATAAAGATCAGTCAGGCTTTGCAAAATAAACATTGATGCCGACACCTTGTCACGCTTGCCTCTTGACATAAACAAATATGTGACTGAGGAGCTGTCACAGGATGCTGTCCGCCCCACCTGGGAAGTGAGCCAAGCTGCTCAGAAGAAGGACGTCGCCTGTGTTGCAGTCTTGAACCTAGCTTCTCAGGATGCTGACCAAGGATCACGTGGAGAACAATGAATGGGCTTACAAGGAAATTACTACATGAGTGGAGTAAACTTCTCTTGGGGGATGGATTACTGTATCGAAGGACAGGTGAGAGACGACAGCTTGTTCTCTATGTTAAGTACAAACAAACTGTACTGAAGCATCTCCATGATGACATGGGCCATGTTGGCACAGAACGAGTCCTCAACCTCGCGAGGGAACGATTTTACTGGCCCTTCATGAAAAGAGAGATCAAGAAATATGTCACAAGAAGATGTCTATGTATAAAACAAAAGAAACCAGTTACCCTCATCCGATCTCCCATGGGAAGCGTCACGTCCTTCTTTAGACTAGTTGAGTATCTGGATCATGATGATTGATTCTGCCTGCGGAGCTTTCCAGTAAGGGTCTGTGAGGAAAACTGGTGGCGCATTTTATGAAGCGTGAGGGAAATTCCCATCTGACCAAAAGAGGACGAGGACCTGCCCAGACCAGGCCCTTACTGTGAGCTGCCCCGTGTGAGATGCATCATCTGCAAACAATTGAGGGACATGACTTCTGAATTTCATTAAGTCAATTTAAATGAATTTGTGTAAAAAGAAAACAAATAATAAAATGAAGGCGAGTAATGCATAAATAGGTACCCATAGTCTTATAGGAGAAGGCTATTCACTAGTCTTATGAAAAGACTTGAGCGAAGGTGTAACGGTACCATGGAAAGCCCCGCTGACAACTGTCTGTAGGCATTTATAAGAGAAGTGTCTACATGGTCTGCAGCCACTAGTAATAGCACGTGGCGGTATTATAAATGTATGTGAAAGATACATATGGTGCATAGGAAGTAACGACAGAGAATCATTGAAGATTACAGAGTGTGTTTGGGAATAGTATTATGTGAATGAAGATATTAAAGTTGTGTGAGTGTGGAAAGGATTTGGATATTAAGCTGATTGAAGTTTGGATAAAAAGAGAATTAAAATGTAGCTACTAAGAGGATTGAAATTTAGCTATTAAGTACTGAGTGAATGAGAGCTGTCGGGGGACTATCTCCGGTGTTAAAGAGGTCTGAATGAATACCCCAACCAGTTCTGTGTGAGTTGAGTTTCAGTTCTGTGTGAGCTGAGTTTTACATTTTCCTTTTATTTAAAATGTCGCCAACAAAACAACAAACGAAAGAAACAACTGTGAAGCTTACAGGGCATTAGTGCCACAAACAAACTTAACTACCCACACCCAAAGGAGGGAAAAAGGGCTACCTAAGTATGGTTCCCAATCAGAGACAACGATAGACAGCTGTCCTTGATTGAGAACCATACCCGGCCAAAACCTTAGAAAACAAAACATAGAATGCCCACCCCAAATCACACAAGGATAGCATGTCTGATCAGTGGAGTTTGATGGTATAATGTTATTATGTATGTGGAGATATGAAAGGAGAAAGTTCTATTCCTGAATATGCTGTTACTAGAGATAAAGTAACATATGAAGAGTATAATGGGTTACTAGAGATAAAGTAACATATGAAGAGTATAATGGGTTACTAGAGATAAAGTAACATATGAAGAATATAATGGGTTACTAGAGATAAAGTAACATATGAAGAGTATAATGGGTTACTGGAGATAAAGTAACATATGAAGAATATAATGGGTTACTAGAGATAAAGTAACATATGAAGAATATAATGGGTTACTAGAGATAAAGTAACATATGAAGAGTATAATGGGTTACTGGAGATAAAGTAACATATGAAGAATATAATGGGTTACTAGAGATAAAGTAACATATGAAGAATATAATGGGTTACTAGAGATAAATTAACATATGAAGAGTATAATGGGTTACTGGAGATAAAGTAACATATGAAGAATATAATGGGTTACTAGAGATAAAGTAACATATGAAGAGTATAATGGGTTACTAGATATAACGTAACATATGAAGAGTATAATGGGTTACTAGAGATAAAGTAACATATGAAGAATATAATGGGTTACTAGAGATCTGATTAAATAAAACAATAATATACAACTTGCACACCCACACGTAGATGTACCGTAAGTGGTGTAAAAAGTATTTTGAGAAATTAATGTATAATTGTAAAGGCAGTCAATGTTGTTCTCCTCCTCAAACGAGGAGGAGCATGGATAGGACCAAGATGCGGATTGAGGGAAATAAGCCATCTTTTAATGAAAACAGCAAACAAGACAATACAAAACAACAAACGTGACTAACCTTCAACCGTCCATGTGTGGACACAGGAACAAACACCCACAAAACCCCAGTGAAACCCTGGCTGCCTTAGTATGACTCTCAATTAGAGACAAACGATACACACCTGTCTCTAATTGAGAATCATACCAGGCCGAACACAAAAACCAACCTAGAAATACAAAACATAGACTGCCCACCCAAAACACACGCCCTGACCAAAAACACATACAAAAACAACATAAAACAGGTCAGGACCGTTACAGAACCCCCCCCTCAAGGTGCGAACGCCGGGCGCACCAGCACAAAGTCCAGGGGAGGGTCTGGGTGGGCAGTTGACCACGGTGGTGGCTCAGGCTGAGGGCGAGGTCCCCACCCCACCATAATCAATCCCCGCTTCTTTATCCCCCTCCCAATGACCACCCTCCCACTAACACCACCTAAATGAAGGGGCAGCACCGGGACAAGGGGCAGCACCGGGACAAGGGGCAGCACCGGGACAAGGGGCAGGTCCTGGCTGAGGGACTCCGGCAGGTCCTGGCTGAGGGACTCCGGCAGGTCCTGGCTGAGGGACTCCGGCAGGTCCTGGCTGAGGGACTCCGGCAGGTCCTGGCTGAGGGACTCCGGCAGGTCCTGGCTGAGGGACTCCGGCAGGTCCTGGCTGAGGGACTCCGGCAGGTCCTGGCTGAGGGACTCCGGCAGGTCCTGGCTGAGGGACTCCGGCAGGTCCTGGCTGAGGGACTCCGGCAGGTCCTGGCTGAGGGACTCCGGCAGGTCCTGGCTGAGGGACTCAGGCAGGTCCTGGTTGGAGGGACTCAGGCAGGTCCTGGTTTAGGGACTCCGGCAGGTCCTGGCTGGAGGGACTCCGGCAGGTCCTGGCTGGAGGGACTCCGGCAGGTCCTGGCTGGAGGGACTCCGGCAGGTCCTGGCTGGAGGGACTCCGGCAGGTCCTGGCTGAGGGACTCCGGCAGGTCCTGGTTGAGGGACTCCGGCAGGTCCTGGTTTAGGGACTCCGGCAGGTCCTGGTTTAGGGACTCCGGCAGGTCCTGGTTTAGGGACTCCGGCAGGTCCTGGTTTAGGGACTCCGGCAGGTCCTGGTTTAGGGACTCCGGCAGGTCCTGGTTTAGGGACTCCGGCAGGTCCTGGTTTAGGGACTCCGGCAGGTCCTGGTTTAGGGACTCCGGCAGGTCCTGGCTGGACGGCTCCGGCAGGTCCTGGCTGGACGGCTCCGGCAGGTCCTGGCTGGACGGCTCCGGCAGGTCCTGGCTGGACGGCTCCGGCAGGTCCTGGCAGGACGGCTCCGGCAGGTCATGGCAGGACGGCTCCGGCTGGTCATGGCAGGACGGCTCCGGCTGGTCATGGCAGGACGGCTCTGGCTGGTCATGGCAGGACGGCTCTGGCTGGTCATGGCAGGACGGCTCTGGCGCTAGGCAGACGGCAGACTCTGGCCGGCTGAGACGCACTATAGGCCTGGTGCGTGGTACCGGAACTGGAGGTACCGGGCTGAGGGCACGCACCTCAGGGCGAGTGCGGGGAACAGGAACTGGGCACACTGGACTCTCGTGGCGCACTCTAGGCCTGGTGCGTGGTACCGGAACTGGAGGTACCGGGCTGGAGACACGCACTATAGGGAGAGTGCGTGGAAGAGGAACAGGGCTCTGGAGATGCACTGGAAGCCTGGTGCGTGGTGTAGGCACTGGTGGTACTGAGCTGGGGTGGGAAGGTGGCGCCGGATATACCGGACCGTGAAGGAGGACACGTGCTCTTGAGCACCGAGCCTCCCCAACCTTACCAGGTTGAATGGTCCCCGTAGCCCTGCCAGTGCGGCGAGGTGGAATAGCCCGCACTGGGCTATGCAGGCGAACCGGGGACACCACCTGTAAGGCTGGTGCCATGTACGCCGGCCCGAGGAGACGTACTGGAGACCAGATACGTTGGGCCGGCTTCATGGCACTCGGTTCGATGCCCAACCTAGCCCTCCCAGTGCGGCAAGGTGGAATAGCCCGCACTGGGCTAAGCACGCGTACTGGGGACACCGTGCGCTTTACCGCATAACACGGTGTCTGACCAGTACGACGCCCTCTTACTCCACGGCAAGCCCTGGGAGTTGGCTCAGGTATCCAACCCGGCTTCGCCACACTCCCCTTTAGCACCCCCCAAGAAATTTTTGGGTGAGCCTCTCGGGCTTCCAGCCGCTCTGCCTTGCTTTTGCCTCATAAAACCTCCTCTCCGCTTTTGCTGCCTCCAGCTCCGCTTTGGGGCGGCGACACTCCTCTGGCTCTGCCCAGGGTCCTTCTCCGTCCAGAATCTCCTCCCAAGTCCATTCCTCTTGTGTCCAGTGCCTTAGTTCCTTTTCTCTCTCCTCAATCCGCTTGGTCCTGTTATGGTGGGTGTTTCTGTAAAGGCAGTCAATGTTGTTCTCCTCCTCAAACGAGGAGGAGCATGGATAGGACCAAGATGCGGATTGAGGGAAATAAGCCATCTTTTAATGAAAACAGCAAACAAGACACTACAAAACTACAAAACAACAAACGTGACTAACCTTCAACCGTCCATGTGTGGACACAGGAACAAACACCCACAAAACCCCAGTGAAACCCTGGCTGCCTTAGTATGACTCTCAATTAGAGACAAACGATACACACCTGTCTCTAATTGAGAATCATACCAGGCCGAACACAAAAACCAACCTAGAAATACAAAACATAGACTGCCCACCCAAAACACACGCCCTGACCAAAAACACATACAAAAACAACATAAAACAGGTCAGGACCGTTACAATAATGGGTTACTAGAGTTTAACTTGCTAGGTAGAGACTTCGTATGGACAGAGCACGCCATTTATAGGGACTGGTAGACAGTGCCAGCCAAGTTATAGTGAAAGTTGATCCCAGAAAGAGACTAGTCTCGAGAGCCACCTTAAAAACGGAAGCTCCCTTAAAAGTTTCTGTTCCCTTCTGAATTGGCCTATGTATTTTATAAATGCAGTGCATTTATATAAATTGCTGTAAGACGTAAGAGTCCCAAGCTAGCGCGAGGACGCACTCTTTGAAATGAAGTAGTTTAAAGACCCTGGGTTTATAAGCGCGGAAATCGACTCTGCCGCACGAGCATGCTTTTGCGGCACAGTCGATAGCGCGCCGGACCTCGGGCTAGGGGGTCGAGGATTCGAGACCTGATCATGTACTCTACTTTGGCAAATAGAGGTGCAGTTCAGATATGAATGTCTTTGAGATTGTTTTTCAGTCATATCCAATACCAGGAGTATCAAATTCCAGTCTTTGAATGATGCTGAGTCTGCATGTATGCATTACAATTATACACTTCAACAGTGTTTAACAATCTTGGTCATGGGACATCAATGATTACACATTGTAACTTTGCAATAGACTAGAAACATTATTTAACTAGTTAAAGGCTGATTTGTAATTCATATACACAGAAATAGAATATAAAAAACAGTACACTACACTTCCTATGCATCATGTAAATACTCTAAAACCAGTTCATCTCAATATCTAATTCCCTTCATCTGCATTGATCTGATAAACACAGGATAGGTGTAATATTTCATCAAATGAGACTTAATTTCAACCAGTAGAGAATGTGAAATGCTTTATTGAAAGAAGTTCATTATCCAAGTGTTATAAACACATAATACACGCATTATAAATATTACAATTGTAATATTATAAATACAAGTTCAATCTGTTGTGCATTATAAAAGCAGAGGAAGAAAGAGGAGGTGGCGAGAGAGGTGTAAAAGACAGAAAGGGAAAGAGGTAAGAACATAGGAGCAGGGAAGGTAGCATATGATTAATGAATCCCAGTGCTACTCTAATATTCTCTCAGTTCATTACATAATAGTGTCTCTAGTGGTGTCTCTTAACCAGCCTTGGGCTCCTAGTCGGCCCGATGGTTATCTTAAGAGCGGGTGAGGTGGCAATGACGGAACTGGGGTTTGGCATCCTCTCTCACATCAAAACATACATGCAGACGAGAGACAGATGGAGAAAGAGAGAGCATGTTAAAACCTTGTGTTTTTTCTTCATTCTAACACTGTCAGTCATCAATCATCAGGAGATGAAATGCAAAAAATGACATTGGATCATTAACTCTGGGAATACTGCATCTCTGTGTATTTCAATGTAAGGCATCTATTTAATAATACTTCCTGTTGACCCGACCAAGTGACCTCTCACCTCTGATCATGCTGTGCACTCTATGTAGCCAGTTTAAATGCGGGAGGGGTCCACCGACAGAGCTGATATAACCTAGAGGATTTAGGGAGAAGTTGAGAGAGGGATGAAGTGAAGGAGACATATTGAGAAAATAAGGTAGTTAAATAGACAGTGTTCAACAGGAATCTGTGTGTGTGGCCTCGCCTGGTGTCCACACTAAGTGGATGCAGAGTACTTTATGCTGAAAAGCATGCAGACACACAAGGACAAACAATATAGCGTAGTTATTGAAATAATGAAGTGTCTTACTATTCTCCATGGTTGGCCTTCTTGCCTATTCTTTGAAGGTGGAAGGAGCCACAGTTATACACCTGAGCCTGCTTACTGAACAACACAATCCATCAATCAGATTGATACATAAGTGTGTATGTGTGGGTTATAGGGTGTCTAATTGTTTAAAAAAAAATCTATATGGGTGACTTAAAATAGCCTGTTTTGTTTTTGTACAGACGCCACACCCTTACCTAAACAGCACCCTCTACTGAGAAGAGAAACTGGGAATTGAATAACTCCAGTTGACATAGCTTGAAGAATATTCTTATTGTATTGTGGATGGCTCTTAAAAGAGGCTTTGGTTGTGCATAGTGTAGTCTATGGTGTTGCCAGGGAACAGCACCCTCTTTGATGAAGTAGGAGGTGAAGATCTCCCACACACGGATTGCCTCTTGCTGCGTTGTTGGACCCCATCCTTGAAACATCCTGCAGAGCAGCAGACTCCTCTGGCACACGGCGGCAAGCTGCAGATCCCCTCCTGATCCTCGTGTCCATCCTCATGAAGTTTTTCAGGAAACAGGTAGCCTTCACATGCCTGAATTCCTCCCGGAGGCAGTCCCAGGTTGGTAACCCAACCTTGCAGTGCCCTAAATAGTAATTGTAGACAATCGTTTTGAAGGAAATCTCCAGTGACAAGGTATCTGTAGGAATATGGAAGATAATGTCATTATTAGACTTTTACATCACCAGATCATTGTGGATTACTAAAGTATAATATCCCTTATAACAAATCATGAATACATTGGAATGATTGATACATGTGCATCTGTAGCATGTGAAAACAGCAGGATCATATCAAGGATAGCATCATAAATGAATACATACATACCACTTGAAGCTTGATGATGAGTTGCTCATTTGAATCAGCTGTGCAGTGCTAAGGTAAAAACAAATATGTGCACCCCTTTGAGTCCGAAGTACCAGGACTGAGAACCACTGCTCTTCATTTGGACCTCTTCTTCTGCAGACGGGCTTTCACAGCTCTCTGTATCTGAGGACAGAATATCTCACAAGAAACAGACTTAATTATACTCAAATTAGACCACACTGAATATTATGTTACTATTCTATCCATCCTCACTTCTAGAGATTGGAACTACACGGAAATACCTGCCCTATCCAGAATAGCCTACTCTCTCACTTTGACAGTTGGGACAGCAATCTTTTCACCCTCATCCATGGCTGTTAGCTAGCTACCTACAAATGCATTTGGAGTTTTTTTTTAAATACAGCGATAAATACATCAAGATAGCTAGCTAATGTGAAGTTAGGTAGCTGGTGTATTTACTTACTTTAATAGGTTCTCCCAGCCATGTGGACGATTGGAAACAGGGCAGCAAAGTTTGTTTGTCACCAGAGCGTTTTAAATCATGTGACTATTTACCCATTTAATAACCAGCCCTTCATACAAACTTGGTATGCTGAATTCTTGACAGGCAATCGAACTTGCTGACAGCAAGCGAGCCACTCTGAGCGGCCTAAGCGGCACGCTGCATTTTACCGAGTGATAGTGAACACAAGCGGCTTGAACAGATGCTTTTTTACCGAGCTCCGTACCAAACTTCAGAAAGATTGTGGGAAAAAAAACAAGTTTACAGTCATTACTATTTTTATTTGTTCAAGATATAAGACCTTTCCTGTTCCTGGAATAATAATTGGATAATTTATTTCGGCAAGTCCATGCAAAGTCGTGACAAAAAAAGAAAGGAAGAAGTTAGCCGTTCTATTGCTAATCAACAAGAGAGAAACGTGCTAATAGACAACTGCCATAACTACGCTTGCCCTATGGATAATATCATGCTTTCGAATGCTGTTGAATATGACGAATTCCCCTCTTTACCGGTTACTCCGTGCAAACCTCCACCCTCCAAAAAACCCAACATGAACTCTGACATCGTGGCTACTCTCTCCTTACTCATCAACTCCAGGCCTGACGCCATTGAGAAAATGGTTGGCGCGAACACCGTGGTTATCGAAGGTTTGAAAAAGACTGGAGTTTGCATGTGGTGAAATCAAGGATGTGAAAACGAGAGTGGCAAAAGTTGAAAAAAGTGTGGAAAAGGTGGAAAAGAATAACAATGTCTACCGTATACGTCTCACTGATCTGAAACAATACACAAGAAGATGGAACCTGAGACTACGGCTTGCCAGAGGTGGAGAATGAAGATGTGCGAGGAGAGGCCATCCGCATCTGCCAAGAAGTTAGGCCTGCAGAGAAGAACAAAGTTGGTGATACCATCGACGTTGTGCATCGCCTCGGCAAGAAGCAACAGCAAAACGATTCAAGACCAAGGGGTATCATCATCCTCTTCACTGCCAGATTCTACAGGGATGCTGTCTGGAAAGCTGCTAGGAAGAACGTCTTCCTTCAGAGCCATGGTATGCGTTTCGCCGAGCATCTCAACCCGGAGGACATAGAAAGAAGGAGCAAGTTGTGGCCAACGATCAAGATAGCACGAAATGAGGGAAAGGCTGCTTACTTCGTCGGAGGACGAGGCTTCATCAACGGTTCAGAAATCCATATTCCTCCCTAAAATCTCACCAGAAGGAACAGGTTGATGGTTTCAGCCATGGTATTCTCATTTTCCTTATGTTGTTTACCTAACAAGCATCAGGTGACTATTTTTCAGGAATACTCAGGTACTTCAATTTATTACTTTGTTCTTGTATGACCAGAATACCTATTTTGTTTACGAACTTACGAAGAAGATTGAAAGCTGTATTTATTTTGTATGTATACAGTAACTAAGATACTGTTTTAAAGGGCATACAGGTCTGCTTTGACTTTACACGGTTATTGTTCCATTTAGTTATTAATACTTATTTCAAAAAAAGATCTTAGGAACGTGTGTATGTAAAACATTTTTTATTCAATTATTTTATGATCAGTTTTCATATGCACTTAAAATAGTAGGTACCCTTTTATTGAAATTATTATTTTGTATTTTATTTCTCAGAATAGTTCCTGATTACACTAAAGAGGGTTTTTAGTCTCTCTTACTACAAGAACCCTTGGTTTGGTCTTGAACATCATTTTCAGTTGAGTTGAATTTCAAAGCCGGATAACGTCTAGCTCAAAGTTTATGGAATAAGCTATTTTCACTTTAAATTGACTTAAATGGTGCAGATCTCGGGTTCCTTATCGTTTACGTTCACTGCTCCTACGTCTTTGACTCATCCTACTACAGTTCATACTTGTATATAATCTTTGTTGTTTTGTCTTTGTCTTTAGTTTCTCTTAATGCTAGGGGGTTACGAAACAATGTAAAGCACAAGGCCTTATTTTTATTTGCTAAACAATTTCGAACAGATTTTTGCTTTCTTCAAGAGTCTCACTCAATTTCGGCTGATGCCAACTTCTGGAGGTCACAGTGGGGCAACGATATTTGGCTTTCCCATGGATCTGAACGCTCCGCTGGTGTCACTACAATGAAAAATACCTTTGGTGGTAATATTCTACACTCGGAATGTGACCCCTCGGGTCACTTTATTTGTCTTGTGACCAGTTACAATGACATTACGCTCATTACTGTAAACTTCTATGGGTACAACACCAAACATGAGAATGACGAATTGCTTGAATCTATGGAGAAACATATACTTCATTGGTTATCTACATTTCCCAATTCGTTATTATTTATAGGAAGGGACTTTAACATTACAATAGATAATTCAACTGATAGATGGCCCCCAGGTAGACCAACCAATCAGAATTTGGGTTAAATACTTTTTATGGAAAAGTTTGACCTTACTGATATATGGAGAGAGAGGTTTCCGGCCGACAGATCATTCACTTGGAGTAACAAAACAGGTTCCAGAAAATCCAGATTAGATTTTTTGGCTTACATCCAAATGTATTGATAGTGAGTGTGTTACTACAAATATCTGTACTACTCCCCTCACAGACCATAGGGCCATTTACATTGATATCAAAATATTTACCCCTGATACTAACCTTGGCAGAGCATCCTACTGGAAGCTAAATAGCTCATTATTAAATAATGATATAGTTAAATTTGAGGTTAAAGATCTGCTCTCACACTTTTGGGAATAAGAACAATCTTATTGCAAAAACTGGGAGCTCTTTAAATTTGAGGTGTCCAAATACCTTAGAAAATATGGTAGTAATCTTGCTAAGACCAGAAGAGCTGGGGAGGAAAAGGTGATCATTAAGATAACTTCCCTTTCTCAGAGGTCACCAGCCGGCCTCTCGTGGGAGGAGAAGATGGAACTGGTTGAGTTACAAAATAAACTGGATAATATATATAGATTAAAAGCAGAAGGAGCCTTTATTAGATCTAGGAAAATATTGATTGAGGAGGGAGAACAGAATTCATCCTATTTCTTTAGACTTGAGAAATTTCAATCTAAAAATAACACTATCCAAAACTTAAACATTGATGGTGTTATTACAGATGACCTAAAATGAATCACTAAATACTGTAGCAATTTTACAGAAAATTGTATAGCTCTACGTACTGTCAGGAATCCACAGGATTGTTTTTTAACTCACTGAATAATGTTCACTCTATCAGTGATATAGAATCTAAACAGTGTGATGAACCCATCAAAGTTGAAGAGATTATAGAGTCTATCAAACATCTAAAGAATAATAAATCACCAGGTGTTGATGGAATTACATCAGAATTTTACAAATTATTTTCTGAACAAATAGCTCCCTTCCTATTTTAAGTATTTTTAGAGAGTATTAAAAACAATGTTCTCCCTCCTACAATCAGTCAGGGATTAATAACACTGATACCTAAGCCTAACAAAGAAGTGCTGCTCATCGATAACTGGCGTCCAATTTGTCTTCTTAATAATGACTATAAGATATTAGCCTTACTACTTGCAAAAATAATTAAAGAAGTCCTGGATGCAATCATTGATGAAACACAGTCTGGCTTCATGAGGAACAGACATATTTCTAACAATATCAGACTAGTATTAGACATACTTTACTACTCAGACCTAATAACTGAGGATAGCTTCATATTATTTTTTGATTTTTATAAAGCATGACACAGTAGAGCATCAGTTTCTCTTCCACTCCCTTGAGAGACTTGGCTTTGTGGATTTTTTCTGTAAGGCTATTAAGACTATGCAAATGGTAAAAACTCTATCAAATTGAAATATGGCACCTCACCTAGATTTGAGTTAAAGAGAGGAATTAGGCAAGGTTGTCCTATCTCCCTGTACCTGTTTTTATTAAATCACCCAACTTCTTGCAAATTCTTTAAAAAATAGTCCTGTACAAGGTATTTCCATAGCTGGTAAAGAAATTATTATAAGCCAGCTGGCTGATGATACTACACTTTTTCTGAAAGACGCTAACCAAATTCCCATATCGATCAATGTGATACAATCCTTTTCCAAAGCGTCTGGTCTATACCTTAACATTAATAAATGTGAACTCATAGCTGTCAAAGATTGTGTGACACCTTCATATTATGGTATTCCAGTAAAAGAAGAACTTACATATTTAGGCATAACCATTACAAAGGATCAGAAGTCTAGAGGCTTACTAAATTTTAACCCTCTTATTAAAAATACCCAGAAGAAGCTAAATTAGTGGTTACAGAGGGACTTATGGCGCTCTATCTTTATATCTTGACAGTAAAATAAGCAAGGAGATAGACCAGATGCTTTTCAACTTTCTTTGGAGAAACCGTACCCATTACATTAGGAAAACTGTTGTAATGAACACTTATGAGAATGGTGGACTGAATTTCTGGATTCACTACTTTAAATAATACTTTTAAGATCAATTGGATAAAACAATTCCTAAGAAGACCCACTTCTATCTGGAATTTTATTCCTCATCATGTCTTCTCTACTTTTGGTGGCCTTAACTTCATGTTGTCTTGCAATTATAATATTGACAAAATTCCAGTGAAACTTTCTGTAACGATCGTCTTCGGGTGAAAGAGAGGAGGACCAAAATGCAGCGTGATGATAATCCATATTTTAATAGGCTACTTAAACAACGAACAAAAACAACAAACTGACAGAAAGAACCGAAGACGCTACAGTCCCGAACTAGTGAACACAGAACAGATGAACACACGAACAGGAACAATCACCCACAAAACACACTACAAAAACAGGCTACCTAAATATGGTTCCCAATCAGAGACAATGACTAACACCTGCCTCTGATTGAGAACCATATCAGGCCAAATAAGAAACCCCACATAGAAACAGACAACATAGTTAATACCCACCCAGCTCACGTCCTGACCAACTAAATAAATACTAAACAAAGGAAATAAGGTCAGAAACGTGTGTGACGACCCTCCCACTCTGTCTGCCGTATTCTCTCTTTGTTCTTGTTTCCTTATTAGGATGCCGGTGGGCGGAGTTGGGAGGGTCGTCAGCCAGATGGGAAACACCTGGGCCCACTGTCATAGGATAAATGCACCACTTCCCCATTCATGGAGGAGACTCTCTCCATGCAGACACCTTGATAGATTTTGTTGTGTTTCGTGGTGCTTTTTGGTTATTTGCTGTGACACCTTTCATCACCCTGCATTATCACATTCATGCATGCTAAACAATCACTTACACTACTGATTACTGATTACACACACCATTGTATATTAACTTAGTTACTTTATTTATTAAATATATATTTTGTTACTCCTTATCTCCACGTGGTCTCCCTTTTGTTACGGGCTTTGAACCGGTTCGTGACACGTGACAGTACCCCGCCCCCACCCCCCCCCCCCCCCCCCCCCAAGGTGCCGACTCTGGCCGCAAAACCTGAACCTATAGGGGAGGGTCTGGGTGGGCATCTGTCCACGGTGGCGGCTCTGGCGCTGGACGTGGCCCCCACTCCACCATCGTCAATCCCCGCTTCCGTGGCCTCCTCGGAACGGCGACCCTCCTAAATGACCCCACTCCACTGAGGGGCGCCTCTGGACTGAGGGGCGCCTCTGGACTGAGGGGCGCCTCTGGACTGAGGGGCAGCTCCAGACTGAGGGGCAGCTCTGGACTGAGGGGCAGCTCATGACTGAGGGGCAGCTCATGACTGAGGGGCAGCTCATGACTGAGGGTCAGCTCAAGACTGAAGGGCAGCTCATGACTGAAGGGCAGCTCATGACTGAAGGGCAGCTCATAACTGAAGGGCAGCTCATGGCTGAGGGGTAGCTCATGACTGGCGGGCGGCTCTGGCGGCTCCTGACTGGAGGGCGGCTCCCGACTGGCGGGCGGCTCTGGCGGCTCCTGACTGGCGGGCGGCTCTGGCGGCTCAGGACAGACGGGCGGCTCTGGCGACTCAGGACAGACGGGCGGCTCTGGCGGCTTAAGACGGGCGGCTCTGGCGGCGCTGGACAGATGGGCGGCTCTGGCGGCGCTGGACAGATGGGCGGCTCAGGCGGCACTGGACAGACGGGTGGCTCAGGCGGCGCTGGCCAGACGGGCAGCGGCTCAGGCGGCGCTGGACAGACGGGCGGCTCAGGTGGCGCTGTACAGACGGGCGGTTCAGGCTTGCTAAGGCGCACTGTAGGCCCCGTTACTTTCTGTAACAATCGTCTTCGGGTGAAAGAGAGGAGGACCAAAATGCAGCGTGATGATAATCCATATTTTAATAGGCTACTTAAACAACGAACAAAAACAACAAACTGACAGAAAGAACCGAAGACGCTACAGTCCCGAACTAGTGAACACAGAACAGATGAACACACGAACAGGAACAATCACCCACAAAACACACTACAAAAACAGGCTACCTAAATATGGTTCCCAATCAGAGACAATGACTAACACCTGCCTCTGATTGAGAACCATATCAGGCCAAATAAGAAACCCCACATAGAAACAGACAACATAGATAATACCCACCCAGCTCACGTCCTGACCAACTAAATAAATACTAAACAAAGGAAATAAGGTCAGAAACGTGTGTGACGACCCTCCCACTCTGTCTGCCGTATTCTCTCTTTGTTCTTGTTTCCTTATTAGGATGCCGGTGGGCGGAGTTGGGAGGGTCGTCAGCCAGATGGGAAACACCTGGGCCCACTGTCATAGGATAAATGCACCACTTCCCCATTCATGGAGGAGACTCTCTCCATGCAGACACCTTGATAGATTTTGTTGTGTTTCGTGGTGCTTTTTGGTTATTTGCTGTGACACCTTTCATCACCCTGCATTATCACATTCATGCATGCTAAACACTCACTTACACTACTGATTACTGATTACACACACCATTGTATATTGTACTTAGTTACTTTATTTATTAAATATATATTTTGTTACTCCTTATCTCCACGTGGTCTCCCTTTTGTTACGGGCTTTGAGCCGGTTCGTGACACGTGACAGTACCCCCCCCCCCCCCCCCCCCAAGGTGCCGACTCCGGCCGCAAAACCTGAACCTATAGGGGAGGGTCTGGGTGGGCATCTGTCCACGGTGGCGGCTCTGGCGCTGGACGTGGCCCCCACTCCACCATCGTCAATCCCCGCTTCCGTGGCCTCCTCGGAACAGCGACCCTCCTAAATGACCCCACTCCACTGAGGGGCGCCTCTGGACTGAGGGGCAGCTCCAGACTGAGGGGCAGCTCATGACTGAGGGGCAGCTCATGACTGAGGGGCAGCTCATGACTGAGGGGCAGCTCAAGACTGAAGGGCAGCTCATGACTGAAGGGCAGCTCATGACTGAAGGGCAGCTCATAACTGAAGGGCAGCTCATAACTGAAGGGCAGCTCATGGCTGAGGGGCAGCTCATGACTGGCGGGCGGCTCTGGCGGCTCCCGACTGGCGGGCGGCTCTGGCGGCTCCTGACTGGCGGGCGGCTCTGGCGGCTCAGGACAGACGGGCGGCTCTGGCGGCTCAGGACAGACGGGCGGCTCTGGCGACTCAGGACAGACGGGCGGCTCTGGCGGCTCAAGACGGGCGGCTCTGGCGGCGCTGGACAGATGGGCGGCTCTGGCGGCGCTGGACAGATGGGCGGCTCAGGCGGCACTGGACAGACGGGTGGCTCAGGCGGCGCTGGCCAGACGGGCAGCGGCTCAGGCGGCGCTGGACAGACGGGCGGCTCAGGTGGCGCTGTACAGACGGGCGGCTCAGGCTTGCTAAGGCGCACTGTAGGCCCCGTTACTTTCTGTAACGATCGTCTTCGGGTGAAAGAGAGGAGGACCAAAATGCAGCGTGATGATAATCCATATTTTAATAGGCTACTTAAACAACGAACAAAAACAACAAACTGACAGAAAGAACCGAAGACGCTACAGTCCCGAACTAGTGAACACAGAACAGATGAACACACAAACAGGAACAATCAACCACAAAACACACTACAAAAACAGGCTACCTAAATATGGTTCCCAATCAGAGACCATATCAGGCCAAACAAGAAACCCCACATAGAAACAGACAACATAGATAATACCCACCCAGCTCACGTCCTGACCAACTAAATAAAGACTAAACAAAGGAAATAAGGTCAGAAACGTGACACTTTCTGCTTTTTATCAGCAGGTTTTCTTGTCATGGTCCTTAATTTATAAACAAAAATGTTCTCCACACAGATATTATATATGGAATAATTGGGATATATTGTATAAAAATACTTCTTTGTTTTTAGAATATTGGTTCCGAAATAATATCCTATTGGTGAGCCAACTGGTAAATGCAGAGGGTCTTTTACTCAGTTATAAGGAATTCTTATCACTTTACAAGGTCCCTGTAACACCTAAAGATTTTGCAATTGTTTTAGACGCCATTCCCTCAGGTGTTGCTCTCTTATTCAGGAACGTGTCAAGACCTGACCCTCAGAGCCTACCTTCTATTGACCCTGTTGACTCATCAGTAGGAAAGATTTGTTTCTCTTTTGGTCCATTCAACAACAGAGCGATACGAACCTTGTTTCAGCAGGATGTTGTATCTATACCTTATGTCATGCCTTATTGGAATGGATTTATTGATAATATCTGTTGGGGAAAAGTTTGGATGTTGCCACACACATACCTACTTGTTAACAAAATTAAGGAGGTTTCCTTTAAAATTATTCATAAATATTATCCTGCCAACCACTATATGAAGAAGTTTAAGGAAAACATCAACTCAAATTGCTCCTTTTGTAATGACCACCCAGAAACAGTGTTGCATCTTTTTTGGAATTGTATACATGTAAGAAAACTGTGGCAAGACATCAGTAGATTTATAATTGAACACATTTATGAAGATTTTACACTATTGTGGAGAGATGTACTGCTTGGATTCTTTACATACGATAAAAAGAAGCTAAAAATAAACATTTTTATGTAATTAATTTCATTATTCTTTTGGCCAAATTTCATACACACAAATGTAAATTTACTAACAAAAAAAACACATTTTCTTACCCTACAAAAATAAATTGAACTCTATTTTAAGACAGTTAAACACTCTACTAACAAAAAAGCTGTTAGAATTGTAAGTGTATGTATGTCTCTTAATGTCACGTTCCTGACCTATTTATGTTAGTTTGTTGTATGTGTTAGTTGGTCAGGACGTGAGTTTGGGTGGGCATTCTATGTTTTCTGTTTCTATGTTGGTTTAAGGGTTGCCTGGTATGGCTCTCAATTAGAGGCAGGTGTTTGGCGTTTCCTCTAATTGAGAGTCATATTAAGGTAGGTTGTTTCACAGTGTTCGTTGTGGGTGGTTGTCTCCTGTGTCAGTATGTTAAGCCACACGGGACTGTTCCGGTTTTTGTTTGTTAGTTCGTTCGTTTTATGTAGTCTGTTTTCCTGGTTCATGCGTTCTTCACGTTGTATGTAAGTTCGTGTCCAGGTCTGTACATTTGTTTATTTGTTTTGTAATTATTCAAGTGTTTGTCGTGTTTTTCCGTTTTGTCTAATAAATCATTATGTATCCACAACCCGCTGCACGTTGGTCAAATCCCTGCTACTCCTCTTCGGATGAGGAGAAGGAGGAAGCCCGTTACACTTAAGGTCCTTGTGTAATTGTAATGTGATATTGTACCCCCTAGCTCGATTGTCCATTATATATAATCTATATATACTTGTGTTCCCTTATGTACTTTCTGTATTTATTTGTTGTTAATTAAAAAAAGATATAAAAAAGATTTACAAATATAAAAAAACTTCGTGGCCCCCTCACTACCTGCTGCCTCGCGTCACATTAACTGACATCACGGAACTGTCCTCGCGAGAGCAGTGGAGGAGAGCAATGCAGTGAGCGCGAGAGATGCAGCTTAGTGAGGGGAGCACTTCAACAGCAAGACAAATAGCTATATCCCTGAAAAACGGACGGGGTCATGTAATATGTCCTCGAAACGTTGCTGCGATATTTAGCCTATGTTTTGATGCAGTCTACATATGTAGCCTACACCGGGGAGGTAACTGTAGCCAAGCGAAACAGTGAAGAACAGGCGGCCAGTAGAGGACAGCCGGGGACTCTTACAGCTACTTTCAGAGATGTCCCTTCTCTGTGTCAGAGGTAAGAAGACATACACATTATGATTATACCATTAATGTTACATTTCATATTTATTTGATGTGATTGTTATATATTGTAGGCTACTTGCAAGGAGCTATAGCCGATTCAGTGTTTGACCAATAAGCAATTACCATGGTAGCCTTTAATGTTGGAGTAGCCTAAAAATTGGAAATGGCATAACGTTACATAGCCAGACTTAGTTATCACCTTACTGTTTTACCTGTGGAAAAATGTATTCACACCTGTACATTTGGGTGACAGTTATTTTAAGAACGCGGTCCTTTGCAGAGAAAACTAGCTATAGGCTCCTTGAGATGATTTTTCTCAGGTGAAATATGTTTTTCTGATGACAGAGGTCCGTGTTTTTTTTTAAGGGTGTCTGGCAGCTTTCTATGGAAAGATATGCTTTGGCTATGTATGCTTGAGGTGCAATAAAATGATGCCAAAAGTCACAGCTCAGATTGAAGAAGCCTAATAGTAGTAATAGTAATAGTTGAAGAAGCCCAAAAGCTTAGGCTATATTGTATTAAGTTATAAGTAGGCTATCAATGAATGTCTTATTCACAACGGACTGAGGAGCTGCTGTGCCTGTGTGTAACCTTATCTTGGACATTTAAACGTGTAATGATCAAAATGTGGACATTTTGTTTCTATTTGCCATCCTTAGCACCGTTTTAGCTGCATGTGTGTTGCGTGCCATGCCAGTTCATGTGTGGGCGGCCGGTGTAGCAAGGAAAGGATAGCCCCTGCCGCTCCGCTGCTGCGTGGAAGCGAGCCTCCCGCGGTCGTGAGGGAATCCTATGGTGGGTGTTCGCGTCAGGTCGTGCCACCTGTGGGCTGAAATGTAACAACATTTCCCTGTCGAACCGCGTGACCTCAGATCATCTAGCGTTGCATTACATGCATGATATGGTGCACAGCATTCATATGTGCAGAGGTGGGAAAAGTACTCAAATGTCGTACTTGAGTAAAAGTAAAGATGGCTTAATACAACATGACTCAAGTTAAAGTCTCCCAGTAAAATTATACTTGAGTAAAAGTCTAAAAGTATTTGGTTTAAAATATACTTAAGTATCAAAAGTAAAAGTATAAATCATATCAAATTCCTTATATTAAGCAAACCAGACACCATTTTCTTGTTTTTTAAATTTACATATTGCCAGGGGCACACTCATTCAGACAGCATTCAACAAACGAAGCATATGTGCTTAGTGAATCCACCAGATCAGAGGCAGTAGGGATGGCCAGAGTTGTTTTGTTGATAAGTGCATGAATTGAACTATTGTCCTGTTCTGCTAAGCATTGAAAATGTTACTAGTACTTTTGTGTGTCAAGGAAAATGTATGGAGTAAAAAGTACAATATTGTCTTAAGGAATGTAGTGAAGTAAAAATAAAAGTTGTCAAAAATATAAATAGTAAAGTACACATAATCCCAAAAAACGACTTAAGTAGTACTTTAAAGTATTTTTACTTAAGTACTTTACACCACTGGATACATTTAATATAAAATTACTCAAGTGAAAGTAACCCAGTAAAATACTACTTGAGTAAAACTATCAGATTTTAAATGTACTAAGTACAGTGGTGAAAAAAGTACTCAATTGTCATACTAAAAGTGCAAAGTAAATGCTATACATCATCATTCCTTTGTATTTAGCAAATCAGACTGCACAATTTCCTTTTTTATTCTACAGCCAGGGCACACCTCAACACATTTACAAAGGAAGCATTTATGTTTAGTGAGTCCACCAGAGCAGGCAGTAGGAATGACCCGGGACGCTCTCTTAATAAGTGTGTGAATTTGTCCTTTTTCCTGTACTGCTAAGCATTCAAATTGTAACTCAGGAAAAAATGTATGGAGTAAAAAGTATATGATTTTCTCAAGGAATATAGTGAAGTAAAAGTAATCAAAATTATAAATAGTAAAGTACAGATACCCCAAAAAACTACTTAAGTAGTACTTTAAAGTATTTTTACGAAAGTACTTTACACCACTGCATATGTGTACCTTAGGTCTGCAGCACTGCTGGTTTTCATCATTCCCCTCTACTCAGGGATGATTCAAACCTGGGACACTACCTGGTGACTGAGATGTAAGTCTGGCAAATCAGTGACATAAACCATTAATTAACAACCAGGAAGAAAAAAAGAAACCAGCAGTGCTGTTTCAGACCCTGAAGAAGTGAATTCCTGAAATCCCTGATGTACGTCACCGGCCAGTACAAAGAATTAAGTAAAACCACAAGTCCAAATCCCTATCTCCATCCATGGCTAATTTAGGAACCAGCCCATTTTAACTAGCTAGCTAGCCACCAAACATTGGCAGTAGAATGGCCCGTACCGAGGAGCTCAGTGACTTTCAACACTTTTCAGCATCATAGGATGCCACCTTTCCAACAAGTCAGTGCGTCAAATTTCTGCCCTGCTAGAGCTGCCCCAGTCAACTGTAATTGCTGTTATTATGAAGTGGAAACATCTAGGAGCAACAGCCGCGAAGTTGTAGGCCACACAAGCTCATAGAACGGGACCGCCAAGTGCTGAAGCATGTACCACGTAAAAATAGTCTGTTCTAGATTGCAACACTCACTACCGAGTTCCAAACTGCCTCTGGAAGCAACTTCAGCACAAGAACTCATGAAATGGGTTTCCATGGCCGAGCAGATGCACACAAGCTTAAGATCACTATGTGCAATGCTAAGCGTCGGCTGGAGTGGTGTAAAGCTCGCTGCCATTGGACTCTGGAACAGTGGAAACACGTTCTCTGGAATGATGAATCACGCTTCACTATCTGGCAGTCTGACGGATGAATCTGGGTTTGGCGGATGCCAGGAGAACGCTACGTGCCAACTGTTTGGTGGAGGAGGAATAATGGTCTGGCACTGTTTTTCATGGTTCAGGCTAGGCCCCTTAGTTCCAGTGAAGGGTAATCTTAACGCTACAGCATACAATGATATTATAGACGATTCTGTGCTTCCAACTTTGTGTCAACAGTTTGGGTAAGGCCCTTTCCTGTTTCAGCATGACAATGCCCCTGTGCACAAAGCGAGGTCCATACAGAAATGGTTTATCGAGATCGTTGTGGAAGAACTTGCCTGTCCTGCACAGACCCCTGATCTCAACCACATTGAACACCTTTGGGAAGAATTGGAATGCCAATTGCGAGCCAGACCTAATCGCCCAACATCTGTGCCCGACCTCACTAATGCTCTTATGGCTGAATGGTAGTCCCCACAGAAATGTTCCAACATCTAGTGAAAAGCCTTCCCAGAAGAGTGGAAGCTGTTATAGCAGCAAAGCAGCAACTCCATATTAATGCCCATGATTTTAGAATGGGATGTTTGATGAGCAGGTGCATCTTAGCTACCATTATACACTGTAGCGAAGTTTCTAGGACATACCAGTTGTTTAAAATTAAACCGAAAGTGGTGGAAGTTAAATGTCCCTCTTGCATTTCTCACAGGTTAATTATAACAGGCTGCAGGGTTAATTGTAGCACGGTCTTCAATGGGATCACATTTGTGATCCCAACTGTTGCCATCACCTGGTGTAGCTTGTGCTTTATTTACAATAGTTTGACAGCTTGCAGATGAGGAAGTTGCAGACATGTTATTATTCTCAGAAATCGGGTTGGGAAGTAGCCTAACGGTTAAGAGCGTTGGGCCAGTAACCAAAATGTTACTGGTTTGAATCCCAGAGCTGGCTAGGTGAAAAAAACAAATCTGCCGATGTGACATTGAGCAAGGCACTTAACCCTAATTACTCATATAAGTTGCTCTGGATAAGAGCGTCTGCTAAATGACTAAAATGTAAATCAGTCATGAGCATGCAACCAGACTTTCCTGACTCCTCAGACTATGCAGTGCACCGACAAATTTTTCATCCACATTTTGTACTTGAGAAATACTGCAGCAAAACACCTTAGTTAGATGTAAAATTGTGACTAAGACCTCCTTGGCAAAACATCTAAAATAATTACAGATTTCTTGATTTATCTTCAATGAATTCTGACTATTTGAGGAAGTGACTAAGCTGAGGAAATGGCTATTTTGACTCAGGAGGGCTAAACAACAGTACCTGCCAGGGTACGATATGCAAACATAACGCACCTACATCAAATCACACCCCCAAGACAACTCACGTTTGGCTTCAGTCATGGCATTTCTTAATGAGCAATCTTCAAAACGAGGCCAAATCAGGAAGTGCAGTCACCCTTTACTTCGTCATTGGGGTCTGGTGGTGGCTGGGCGGCGTATTTCACATCTGACAGTTGAAGTGGAATGGTTTATCCCACTGGGATCCTCTCTAAGGTCCTCTGGCAATCCTTTTAACTCCCCAATAAATCAAAGACAGTTATCAAACATAGGCCTGTCCAGATAAGATTGCTGTTGAATCTCTGTGACTCTACGCGTCAGTCTTCCGCACTCCAAAGTCTGAGTTAATGCGGGAAAAAGTGTTGTTGCACTAAGAGAGTGGCAAACGACCGGGTGTCGAACCTGTGTCTTCAGATCTACCAGACTCCAAGACTGTGGTAACCTAATGAGCTAATGGAAGTTATAGTAAGGGTTTTTAAGCCTAAGGCAACATTACTCATCACACAAGCGTAGTTCACTGGACCATCGCGGCTACAAGAGCAATATGTAGAATGTCAAGCGTATGTGCTGCATATGAAGTTGAGTTCTAAGTAACGTTTTTTTAATAGGATTCAACCACATCAATCTGTGTAGCCTTTTCAGTCGTTCTGTTTTACAGTCAATACATTTTTATCCTGCCATAAGAATACCATGAATACTGATTATGTTTTGGACGCATGATGCAGATAGATACTGGCGTAGGAGAAAGAGTAAGTTACATGAATAATTGCATGAAAGCAAGCTGTATTTCAAGATTTACTTTATGTGTATGCATTAAAAAAAACTAGTTAACTAGGGTCATTTCCATGTAAAAAATCCCCATGAGCACCAACATGGAAAGTTCATAGGAGCATATCAAAATGGGTGTCAGACAAAAGCTAAGTCTATATTTTGGGGAAATTAAGGCAGGCACATTTTTCAACCATTTTCCATCTTAAAAATTTGACATAAGTAAAGGCTTTGATTTCTGCTCAAATAGATGGAAAAGGAGTCTTAAGAAAACGTCAACTAGAAAAAAATCTCTAAAGTTATTAGAAATACTACATTAAAACACAGTGTTGAAGTTAAGACCCCTGCCAACTAATATCACCAGTAACACTTATATTTAGTTTTGGAGAAATTATTTGCTTTCTGTAAGTTTAAGAAACATTGTCTTGTGCCTTGTAATCCCGTTATCAAAAACCCACATATCTTTAAGATATTTTCTAATTTCTCTCCCTCGTGAGGAGGATAATGAAGGTTCACAGAAGTAACAAGTAAAAGGGAGACCTTCCAATTTAGTCTGGCGGTCAAAGCGAGAGTGTGAAAACAGTCTAGACAACCCCTCCCTCTCTCTCTGCCTTTCTCATCTCGCTCCAGTTAATGTTAACTCTCCCTTACTGACACCTACCCATGAGCCCTCTCTATTTCCATTTATTGTAACCAGCACGGACCGACACCGGACTTCCATGGACATTGAAAAGAAGTTGACATTTGGTCAGGCCACCATTGCCTTGATTTCAACAACAACAGACATAGTTTTTTGGTCCGGACTGGCCTGCATTTCAACGTCTACAGACATCGATTTTTTGTTGTTGTTGTTGTCCGGACTGGCCTTGATTTGGCCCAAACATAAACGTTCCATGATTGGTGAACGATGCAGATCTGGACCAATCGTAGACGTCCATGTTTCACAAGTTTGGACAGCACAGTAAAGGAAAGTAGAGTATAGTTCAGTACAGTAGAGCACAGTATACTGTACTGTACTCTACTTAAGTGATAATACCAGAGAAGCTGGTGTTTGGAGGATATACAGTACTGGCGCGGGCGTTGTTAGGCCCAAGACAAAGTCGAGGTTACCAACATATTCAACTATGTCTAACTTACAGTCATTTCAAAAAGTGCAGCCAGAATAACAGCAAAGTAGCTGCATTTGCGTTTGTTTAAGCTGTTTTCTAGAGCTGATTCATGATTTTGACTGGCTGAGAAACGCTGACTGTCTCATCCCGACTCGTTCATTACTATGAGACAGCTGGAGATCGAATTTGAATATTGAAACAATGTTGCAAATGTTGGAGAGACAGACAGCGAGGTTTATACAAATCTCCGCTGTTGAAAACTAAATGTTAGTCTGAAAGAAATGTGAGATAATGTCTAGATAGACACTGGTTGGAATGCAGTTAACCAATCAGCATTCAGGATTAGACCCACCCGTCGTATAATGTACTGAACTCTTCTGTGATGTACTCTACTGTACTCCATGTGCTGTACTGTGCTGTCCAGACTTGTGAAACATAAAGTCCATGACTGGTTCAGATTTGGTCCGGAACAACCAAATGTGGTCTTGTTTGGTGGTGGAGCTAATTAGAATAATAGCCAGTGTGTAGAATAATACCCATATATGCTTATTTCTACCTTTGTAGACATCACTATGAAGCATTCACATCCATTATTATGCATTTCTGTGTAGTACAGATCAGGGACCCATAATGCAATTCCGCTAGTGTAATTAGTGTAAGTACATAAAAGCTGGTGATAGTACAGACCAGGGATGTCAGGCCAAATTATGCTGTCATTCTGGGTTCGATTCTGGGTAGACATAGGCATCGTTTTCTGTCTTAAAAAGAGTTGTGTTTTACTTGGTGTATATTAGGAAAACTTATGGGTAACAGAACAAAACGTTTTGGTAAACCACTGCTATAAACAGTTTTGTTTGAATGCACCCATCCATTGCAACACTTTGTGAAAATAGTCATTGATTGACTTTATTTGATTTGATCAGGATCTATTTTAGTCCTCATTTGGACTAATCTTACAAGAGTCCTTCAACATTAAAATACAATTTATAATACGATCACATTTTCACATATAACACACTGTTGCAAACAGACATAATACACTGACATATTGACCAGATTTAAAAACTCTAACAGTCTAAAAAGATGGCTTGATTATTCATCTACCATAGTCCAGCGCAACTTTCCTATGTATTATATTTAAATCGTTTTAAAGTATTGTTTGAATTTATATATTGGAAGGTTTCTGGTTTGCTCAGATAAATTATTACATTTCTTTATTGCTCTAAATCAAAATGTTATTTTGCTATTTCTCTTTTCTGTCTGGATAACACATAGATGGTGGACAGTCTACTCCTAGTATTTACTGAATGTCTGTCTCTTACCAACTGAATACCGTTGTGAATAGAACTTGGCCGTTTTAAATGGTGTATATTATGAAATATAATAAGCATGTTTTTTTTTCAATTCTCTTGTTGATTGATGACCAACCAAGAGCATTGAGCATGACTACAACAGAAGAACCATATCTTCACCTTAAAACAATCCTTGCTGCTTTGCTCTGTGCAATCTGCAGCCTCCTAATTAAAATTGCTGATGCAGTTCCCCAGACCACAGAACAGTAGTTCACCTGACTCCCAATTAATGCTTGGGTTATTTGCTTAAGAATCTTTCCCAGGTTAATATTTAGCTATCCTTCTGATCATGCATGCAGTTCATTTTATTTTTTTGACATAGATTAGTTATTTGAGACGACCATGATAAGCAGTTATCTAGCTGCACTCCTAGTAGTTTGGTTTCTGCCACTTCCTCAATTTGTACTCCCCCCATACTTAATAGTATCCCATGCTGTGTTGGCCTTTCCCTGGTGGAACAGACCAACATAACCTTGGTTTACTTGGTGTTTAAAACAAGTTTGTTCCGGAAAACCCACTCCATGATATTTTCCAAATCTACTTGTGGAGCTTGCTGTACCTGTTGAACCGATATTCTTACTGTATTGATTAGTGTATTGTGTGTGTGTGTAATGTATGTGTGTGTGTCTTTAGGCATGCATGTATGTATGTATGTATGTATGTATGTATGTATGTATGTATGTATGTATGTATGTATGTATGTATGTATGTATCTGTGCGTGTAAATGTGCGTGAACGTATATTGTGTGTGAGCGTAGGTTCCTCCCTGAATAATTTACATGGGCATGATTCAGAACTATTATTAAGCATTAGCTCCATGCCTTTCTGCAATTAAATCTATTTCCCATTGATCCTTCTCACGTACTGATATATTGCCTGAGCCGTTTCTAGTCCTGCTGGAACACAATCAGCTGGTGGTCTGTTATCTGCTGCTACATTTAGACTTGTGTGTTTCCAGTGATGAAAAGGCAATTCATTTGATTCTCCACTTTCAGTCCAATATTGAACGGTTTAATTTGCAGTGCTGCCTGGCAGAGTTGCAATGGGTATAGAATTTGGATATTCATTTAGGGTTTGAAAATGAACTGGATCTATTTCAGATGTTCAGCCAACAAAGCGTTGAAGGAGATACAGAATAGCTTAAGTTCTTCACCAACACAACATAGGATTTTCTCTGTTTGTAACTACCGGCAGGCACAGACGCTTCAGCCTCTGTGCAATCTAATAATACAGTAACTTCATTGGTATTCCAGTAAGACTCTCATCACTAGTTCAGCGTGTAATGCCTCTTCTCTCGCTTAGTCAGGGAATTTCACACATCGTCCCCTTTTGTCCGTTGTCATGGAGACTTTGTCCTGTATTGAATATTATCAGCTGTGCAGGTGAGGGTTGTTGAATTTTAAAACTCGCTGTGGGATGCACTGTGATTCCGTGTGTATTTGTAGGCTACACAGGCCCTGCCATAGAGAGATAGTGTAGTGTGTGTGTGTGTGTGTGTGTGTGTGTGTGTGTGTGTGTGTGTGTGTGTGTGTGTGTGTGTGTGTGTGTGTGTGTGTGTGTGTGTGTGTGTGTGTGTGTGTGTGTGTGTGTGTGTGTGTGTGTGTGTGTGTGTGTGTGTGTGTGTGTGTGCGTGTGTGCGTGTGTGCGTGTGTGTAGTGAGAGTGTGGGGCATTAACTAAGGCTTCAGTTACATCAGAGCTGTTTAAAAAGTACTGCAGAGGGAGAGAGTGGGCTTTATAGAGACAGAGCCACAAAAGATATTCAACCCGCACTCTCAGAATAGGACAACAGGAATTAATTTATAGTGTACAGTTGAGGATTTCCATGTACACTACATGACCAAAAGTATGTGGACACTTGCTCGTTGAACATCTCATTCCAAAATCATGGGCATTAGTATGGAGTTGGTCCCCTCTTTGCTGCTATAACAGTCTCCACTCTTGGCATTCAGGTCAAAGAGTTCAATCTTGGTTTCATCAGACCAGAGAATCTTGTTTCTCATGGTCTGAGAGTCCTTTAGGTGCCTTTTTGCAAACTCCAAGCAGGCTGCCATGTGCCTTTTACTGAGGAGTGGCTTCCGCCTGGCCACTCTACCATAAAGGCTTGAGTGGTGGAGTGCTGCAGAGATGGTTGTCCTTCTGGAAGGTTCTCCCATCTCCACAGAGGAACTCTGGAGCTCTGTCAGAGTGACCATCGGGTTCTTGGTCACCTCCCTGACCAAGGCCTTTCTCCCCTGATTGCTCATTTTGGCTGGGCGGCCAGCTCTAGGAAGTGTTTTGGTGGTTCCAAACTTCTTCCATTAAAGAATGATGGAGGCCACTTCGGAACCTTCAATGCTGCAGAAATGTTTTGGTGCCCTTCCCCAGATCTGTGCTTCGACACAATCCTGTCTCGGAGCTCTTCCTTGGTTTTTGCTCTGACATACACCGTCAACTGTGGAACTTTATGTAGACAGGTGTGTGCCTTTCCAAATCATGTCCAATCAATTGAATTTACCACAAGTGGACTACAAGTTGTAGAAACATCTCAAGGATGATCAATGGAAACAGGATGCACCTGAGCTCAATTTCGAGTCTCATAGCAAAGGGTCTGAATACTTATGTAAGTAAGGTATTTCTGTTTTAATTTTTTTGAAATGTGCAAACATTTATAAAAACCTGTTTTCGCTTTGTCATTATGGGGTATTGTGTGTAGATTGATGAGGAACATTTTTAATTTAATCCATTTTAGAATAAGGCTGTAAAGTAAGAATTAAAAATACATCAAAACACAATCATGCGGAAGTAAACACCCCTGCCAACTAATATCAACACTTATATTTACTTTACCAGAAATTTGCCTTCTGTTAGTTTAAGAAGTATTGCCTGGTGTCTTGTCATTCTGTACCAAAAATGTATTTTCAAATTTCGCTCCCTCATAAGGAGGGAGGATAATGGAAGTTCACAGAATTAACAAGTTAAGGTAGACCTACCAATTATTTAGTGTTTTTACTGATAACAATTTGGTTTATGTTGGTAACAGAATGACCCAAAAAATCTGTAACAGAATGACTGCAACAATTGTCTACAATGGGGATTCATAGGAGGTCACTTGCTACTTTCCTCCCTTCCACTGGCTACTGTTATATTCAGCTAATAATTGTTTTCTTTCCCTTTCTGTCACGTGGTGGTCGAAGCAAGAGTGTGAAAACAGTCTGGACAAGCCCTCTGTCTCCCCCAGACAGCACAGTACAGTAAATACAAGTAGAGAATAGGTCAGTACTGTACTGAACAGTGGAGGATGCTGAGGGGAGGACGGCTGATAATTATGGCTGGAATGGAGCAAATGGAATGGCATCAAACACATGGAAACCATGTGTTTGGAGTATTTGATACCATTTCACTTATTTCACTCAAAACCATTACCACAACCTAATTAAGGTGCCACCAACCTCCTGTGGTACTGAAGTATACTCTACGGTACAGAACTCTATTTTACTGTACTAATCTCTACTGTACTGAACACTACTGTACTGTGCTGTACTATATTGTACTGTACTGTCGGGTGTAATGCTGCCGGGAACACGGGGGAGCAGCGCTCCCTCACTTTTTTGAATTTGAGAATACACAGAGCTGGTTAAACTATTTCTGTCAATTACATTTAATTACCACAAGTTCCATAAAAAACGCTAGAATGACAAACTAAATAAATTTGTATAGCAGCCGAGAGGTAGGTTGATAGTGGTTTCTTCCCTGTCTTCTCTCTGGTGGTGGCGGGAATGATGAACTGTAGGCTACGTGTGTGTACTCGAAGGCCCATCGGAGGCTTGACCACTTTGACAAACTCATTCGCTCTTTAGAGGGACTAAAAGAAAGGCCAGGTACAAAAACCCTGGAAGTGCAGTGGCTGGAAGAGGGGTAAAACTCCCTCAGTGAAAATAAAAAAATTGTCACACTCAATCACCAGCAGTTTCTATCCAGCCGTATAAACAACAAGAGAACCCGCCTGTTCACAACCACAAGCTTTAAAAGGGCACGTCCGGAGCGGATCAGGCTGCAGCACAGTCCCGAGCACACACACCTGGTACGTCAGGCAAACATCCTGGAGCGAGAGAGTTGGCTAGAGCCTTTCCCTCTGGGATTCGGGGAAGAAGGCATTCACATCCCGTGCCAACGCTTCTCCCTCCGGTGCTCCTCCACCATCAATGGCTTTAGGGACTTTGTTGACAGTAAGGGAGAACAGGTTCCACGTGAGCTGAGACCACTGCTTAACTGTACATGTCTCATTCCTTGCAGCTCGGCGGAGTGTGAGTGGGGGTTTAGCCACATGTACCTTATCACACCAACAAGATATAGGATACAAATTCACCATGTGTCTGCCTTGATGTTCATAAAACTCCACGGACCGGTCTCATGGTAATTGACCGTTAATTAAAATGAACACTCTGAGCATCTTCTGTCTTCCACGCATAGTCTACAAGCCACTGATGCAGACCTTTGGAACATCTACATTTTTAAAAGTCTAATAAATCCCTGTAATATAGCCTACACCATCACAATCAATCAATTTTTTATTTTAGACAGGTTTAAAGAAACATGACATGAAGAAAATGTAGTCTAATTCAGAAGAACAGAACAGCATACTCTGAGTTGTCCTTGTTAGGCCCTGATATGGCTATGCCATATGGCTGTGGGCTACACTAGTTCATTTTATAATTTTGTGGCATTATTTTATATTATGAAGAATACAATTGAACATAGCTTAATTATATAAAGGATATTTTCTCTAAACGATTTCCAAGGAAGTGCGCGCATGCAGCTATTCTGTGTTGAGCGGTTAACAAAGAAATAGAAACTCCTATATGCTTAATGTAGAGTTATTTATGCACCTTTAGTTGTTCTACAAACGTTGGGCTATATGTTTTGTTTTTTAATACATTCTAAGCCTGCATGATACGACTAATGAGGATTTGAAAACAGTTGCATGAAAGGCATGAGCTCTGGTTTGTGCAGGCTGCGCGCCCTTAAGCAGTCTGACATTCACAATTTGAAAAGAACTCGATATTCTCACCAGGTCTCGAATTTCCCGGCGGCATCCTCCTTGTGTGGCCGTAATGCCCCCTCAAAAAATCCATGCCAAAGTGGCCATTGTGCCCTTGGGCTGAATATAATAATGATTCCCTTATCCCGGCTGCCGTGCTCCGAAGCACCTCTCACTCACATAGGCTCTCTCAGATATTTCAATTCTTATTAGCCAATGCATGTCACGTTATCGGGTCCTTCTCACAGGCATCTCCGCTAAGACGTAGGCTCAAAGCGAAGACGGATATCAGGGACGCAACTGGGCGAGTCCCTCTTATCAAATTCTGAGGCGCCTATTGAAGATGTTTGAAGAGCTGTCCGCATTTAGCCAACTTTTCATCAGCCAACAAGATGAGTAGGCCTAACGAACAACAAAAGCACCAGCCTGTCATTCTACTATCATCCCTAGTACAAAAGTTGACCTATTGTATTGGTCAACTTGTCCTTCTGAGCAAGAAATACATATTCCAAACCTACTCTGGGACAGTTGTGGGATGCGATAGATCCCAAATTAATACAACCACTCGCATACATGATTTTTTTTAACAATGAGGCTGATGCAACAGGACAGAATGTTAAGCTTAAAATGTTGATCAACTATTAGGTTATTTCTTGACATTATAAGCGCTGCAATGCGCACACAGCAGTAGGCTATAAGCGCGAATGTTCCAAAATGCAATCAATTATCGGGAAAACACTTCTCAAAAGGGACCGAAAATGCATGTAATGCTTTATTCTAAAAGGTAAACATTTTTATGGTGAAAATTATCTTCCCCAAACTTGAAAGTCACGCACCGCCTATGTATAGCAGTTAGGCTCTACACCGGTTGTAAAGCGGATTAATGTGCTTCATTTTAAGAAGTTATTAGGCCACTTCAGTTGTGATACAATCCTTATCAAAACATATAGGCCTATGGGCTAGGCTACATGAGGTGTGTGACTATGATTTTACTACTTGGTCAATTGATTTGATAGCATGTTTAATCTATGCAATTAAATTAATTGATAGTTCCTCTGTTTTCTTTTATTCTGTAATAAGGTATATAGTAACCATCTATTCAAGCTAATCAAATCAACGTTTATTTATGATGCAGCGTAATGTAAACTACACAATACAATGAAACTAAAGCTCTCATCACAAACAGTGCAATGATATTAAGCTATATTTATTTGTATTTACATTAGGCTATAGCCTACAAATAGCTGTACCACGTAGTCATAGGCCTATTAGGCAATCTTTCAAATTATTGTTGTTTGTTCCTGAACTGACTGAATGACAGAGGTATCCTTCAGCACAAGTTGGTTCAATTTCTTTAAGTAAAAATAGATAAGTAAAAAATTTAGGTAACAAGTAATTAAAGAGCAGCAGTAAAATAACAATAGAGAGGCTATATACAGGGGGATACCAGTACAGAGTCAATGTGCGGGGGCACCGGTTAGTTGAGGTAATATGTACATGTAGGTAGAGTTAGTGACTATTCATAGATAATAAACAGGGAGTAGCAGCAGTGTAAAAGGGGGGGGGGGGGTGAAAATAATTTGGGTAGCCATTTGATTAGCTGTTCAGGAGTCTTATGGATTGGGGTAGAAGCTGTTAAGAAGCCTTTTGGACCTAGACATGGCGCTCCGGTACCGCTTGCCGTGCGGTAGCAGAGAGAACAGTCTATGACTAGGGTGGCTGTAGTCTTTGATTTTTATGCCTTCCTCTGACACTGCCTGGTATAGAGGTCCTGGATGGCAGGAAGCTTGGCCCCAGTGATGTACTAGGCTGTACGCACTACCCTCTGTAGTGCCTTGTGGTCGGAGGCCGAGCAGTTGCCATACCAGGCAGTGACGCAATCAGTCAGTATGCTCTCAATGGTGCAGCTGTAGAACTTTTTGAGGATCTGAGGACCCATGCTAAATCTTTTCAGTCTCCTGAGGGAGAATAGGCTTTGTCATGCTCTCTTCACGACTGTCTTGGTGTGTTTGGACCATGATAGTTTGTTGGTGATGTGGACACCAAGGAACTTGAAGTTCTCAACCTGCTCCACTACAACCCCGTCGATGAGAATGGGGGAGTGCTCAGTCCTCCTTTTCCTGTAGTCCACAATCATCTCCTTTGTCTTGATCACGTTGAGGAAGAGGTTGTTGTTCTGGCACTACATGGCCAGGTCTTCCTATAGGCTGTCTCATCGTTGTCGGTGATCAGGCCTACCACTGTTGTGTCATCTGCAAACTTAATGATGGTGTTGGAGTCGTGCCTGGCCATGCAGTCATGAGTGACCAGGGAGTACAGGAGGGGACTGAGCACGCACCCCCGAGGGGCCCTCCTGTTGAGGATCAGTGTGGCGGATGTGTTGTTACCTACTCTTACCACCTGGGGGCAGCCCGTCAGGAAGTACAGGATCCAGTTGCAGAGGGAGGTGTTTAGTCCCAGGGTCCTTAGCTTAGTGATGAGCTTTGAGGGTACTATGGTGTTGAACGCGGAGCTGTAGTCAATGAATAGCATTCTCACTTAGGTCTTGTCCAGGTGGGAAAGGGCAGTGTGGAGTGCAATAGAGATTGCATCATCTGTGGATCTGTTGGGGCGGTATGCAAATTGGAGTGGGTCTAGGGTTTCTGGGATAATGGTGTTGATGTGAGCCATGACCATTTTTTCAATAGCACTTCATGGCTACAGACATGAGTGCTATGGGTCAGTAGTCATTTAGGCAGGTTAGCTTAGTGTTCTTGGGCACAGGAACTATGGTGGTCTGCTTGAAACATGTTGGTATTACAGACTCAGTCAGAGAGAGGTTGAAAATGCCAGTGAAGACACTTGCCAGTTGGTCACCGCATGCTCTGAGTACAAGTCCTGGTAATCCGTCTGGCCCTGCGGCCTTGTGAATGTTGACCTGTTAAAAGGTCTTACTCACATCAGCTATGGAGAGCGTGATCACACAGTCATCCAGAACTGCTGATGCTCTCATGCGTGCCTCAGTGTTGCTTACCTGGAAGCGAGCATAGAAGTGATTTAGCTCGTCTGGTAGGCTTGTGTCACTGGGCAGCTCGCGGCTGTGCTTCCCTTTGTAGTCTGTAATAGTTTGCAAGCCCTGCCACATCCGACGAGCATCGTAGCCGGTGTAGTGCGACTCAATCTTGGTCCTGTATTGACGCTTTGCCTGTTTGATGGTTCGTCGGAGGGCATAGCAGGATTTCTTATAAGCTTTCAGGTTAGAGTCCCGCTCCTTGAACGCGGCAGCTCTACCCTTTAGCTCAGTGCGGATTTTGCCTGTAATCCATGGCTTCTGGTTGGGGTGTGTACGTACAGTCACTGTGGGGATGACGTCATCGACACACTTATTGATGAAGCCAGTGACTGATGTGATGTACTCCTCAATGTCATCGGAAGAATCCCAGAACATATTCCAGTCTGTGTAGCAAAACAGTCCTGTAGTTTAGCATCTGCTTCATTTGACCACTTTCTTATTGACCAAGTCACACCAAAAAAATATTGACTGAGTCACCGGTGCTTCCCTGTTTCTTTATTTTTAAAAACAAACACATTTGGCATTATAGCTTTCATCTAAACAACCCTGGGACCTCATTTATCAAAAGGTACAAAAAAATACTCTAAACCTTGCGTGTGCCAGTTTCTCTCCACGCAAATCTCAGACCATGCATACGCACAACTTGTAGTGGAAAATGTTTAGAAACCACATTTTTTGGGGGGGGAAATGGAGGTGTTTGATGCACAGGAATTATAATAGTGGTAGGCTAATAAAAACATTAAAACGTAGGCCTAATGACAAAAAGCTGCATTTGCCGTTGATGAGGTCATATAGAAGAATGTCGCCTAATATATTTATTTTACTTTAATTATATAGACCTTAATCATATTGCGGGGCATGTCTCTCCTTTTCTGACATGACTGGTTTATTCCAACTCCACAACAAATATTAGGCTACCATTTATTCATCGCTCATTCAATAGTCAACCATGCTCAAAACTAAATAGACCGGTATAGCCTATGGCAGTATGGGTAGGCTACAGTATTGTTGTGCAATATTTGTTCAATCTTGCAGAATGAGTCCAGCGTTTGGCACTCGCTATAGGCAACATGCATTTTTTTTTAAGTCACTGCAAAAGATGAAAACATTCTGCCCACACTCAAAATGTGATCAAATGTGATCAAATTTGCTTTTCAGCTTTCTTATAGAAATGGCTATGGCCCAGTTGCAACATCTCCAAATCATACAGCAAATGGGGGTATTTTTGTTACCATAAAAGGTTAATAGAAGGGGTTTTCCAGGCAGGGTTGTAGCGCTAGTTCACGAGCGCACAAATATGACATGGCTGTGATTTATCAATGACAACATGCGTATATGTTGTGTGCGACATTTTTGATAAATCCTAATAATGTGGCCCACGCACGCCAGTTTGTATTATGAAACGTATGCACGGTTGATAAATGAGGTCCCTGGAGATTGATGTCGAATATATTTTGATAAAGAAAACTTTATTGAAAGTTAGGCTTGTGACTAAATCTGTTTTGCACAGTGTAGGCAGTGACTGCAAGGTAACACAAGACAAGTAAAGCCTATGCACTCAAAAAAAGACAGCATTTCCACCAACCACCTCCTTCTGTATCTACTGTAACACCACACTGATAAAACACAACAGGCCTGTCATACTAGTGTAACCTCCTATGGCGGAGTCCCAAATGTCTCCCTATTCGCTATATAGTGCAGTACATTTTACCAAGGCTTTGGTCAAAAGTTGTTCCCTTTTTAAGTGAAATAGGGTGCCATTCAGGACAAAGTGAAATTGGGTGCCATTTAGGGTGCAGTCTATGTGGGTGCGCTAAAGCCTCTGCCAGGAATTGTCACTGGGGTAGTGCATTTGTCCTATAACCACAGGGTTGCTGGCTCATTTTGTCCCACAACAATGTGTACTGTGTGTAAAATCACCCCAGATGTCAAGCAGTGACACATATGAAAGCCTTCATCTGTATTTGTTTTCAGCAGAGTTTTAGTTCATTTTTTTAAGCTTCTAAGTCAAAAGGCAAAAGTATTCCTCCATGTGGGTATATAAGGTGTGTCTTGCTGTATATATTATTGTTTCTGTCGATGCGTATGATTGTTATTAGAAATGGTATGGGGTTGAAAAGGACTAATTATTAGACGACAAAAAGTGGCAATACTATAATCACATATAGACTTAAATGGACTAAATGCTAGTAGCATATGCCAAGCAAAAGAGCAGTGAAAACAAAGTAAGGTACAAACAAGTATATAACTCACTTTCGTCCATGAGGCATGCTGAAAGTGTCCCATTTCTATTGAGCACTTGGCCACTTTGATTAGTTGGTTTTGATATTTCCTTGGAGAATTCACAACAATCGTTTAATGTTTGTGTTTACCCCAAGACTGGATGCTAATGGGGATCCAGAGAAAATAAGCAAAGTGAGACTCAGAACTACCCACAAAACAGGAAATGGACGGTCGTTTTGGAGGAAAATGGATCCAGCATGTTATGTTCTTTGTGTAAAGAGTTCTGTCAAGAGATGGTGTTGCCCTGTGTGACTCTGTTCCTCTGTTTTCACAGTGAAGAAAGCCAAGCTGGATGGACCCCAAGGTAAGTGTAGCTATTCAAAATATTGCCTAGTCAGACCATTACTCTGTTCCAGCTGGCTGATAGGTATTATTAGATAGGTACTGTTTGGCGTAGGACAGAGAATCTTCGACCAACCTTAACCTTTTCGATACTTCCTCAATTCCTCACGTGGAAGATAATCATCGTTTTCTAAACGTTCATGTCTAGTTGCCGGGGGTTTGTTGGAATTAAGAACATGCTCCATTATTAAATGAAATAAATGTTTTGCTCCTTGAAGTAATCCAACAATGTGTACATTGCCATCTTGTCTATTTCAAAACTCCTCTCATTGATTGAGACAGGCATGTCATGATGACCCACCTGCGGACGAGGAACAAGTGATGATGGCGGAAGCACTGTTTGAATCGGATGGTGCGTTGAGTAAAGTAAATGGACATGTGTGGAAAACTATAACATTGAAGAATGGTACAAAACGGGCTAAAGTTGTTAATGAAGACAGGCATCGGTCTAATAATGCTTCATTCCTTGTTGGAATACATTTCATGGGTAAGGATGTGTTTTTGGGAGATCCATTTGCAGTCAAGGAGATGGTGGAGGATGCACTGCGAAAGGTGAATTTAATTAAAGTGACCAGGAGTGGTTGGGTGTTGATGTATTGTATGTCCAGAAGAACAGAAGGAAAGTGCATTGTCTCTGGGAATTATTGGAGTGTGAAGTAGAACACTTTGATTTTCAGAACAGGTGTCATCTCTGGCGTCACGGTGGAAATGGAGGCTGAAAATCTAAAGCACCAGGTACCAGGAATAGTGGAGGCACATTGATTGAACCGTACGGTGAATGGAAGGAATGAGGAAAGCCTACCGGTGCTATTGCTATTTGATGAAGAATATCCTCTGACACATGAAAGCTGGTGTATATGAGATACGCAGTGAGAGCTTATGTGAACAGACCGTTGCAGTGTCTTAAATGGAAAAAGTTTGTCCTCATGGCAAGTGTGTGCAGACGGAATGAATATGTTGTGGAGGAGTCCGTAAATACACTGTGCCGCAATTGTGGTGGGAACCCCGTTCCCGAGGTCCAGGAGTGCCCTTTAAGGGCGAAGGAGGTCAAAGTAGCAAGAATCCAGGTTGTCCACCATGTCTCCTATGCAGAAACAGTGCAAATTGCGGAACCAGCAAGTTCAAATGAGGAAGAAATGGCAATGGATACCCGGCAGCCTGCAGAAAGTGTTGTTCATCAGGTGAGGGATCCTGAGGTACTGAATGTGAAGAAGCTGAATTTTGTTGCATTTATTGCACTGGTGATAAATTGTACAAGTAAAACAAAAAAAAAATTGAAGATTTGAAGATAATTGAAGATTATTGTGAATGCAGCAAAAACGTTTCTGGATCTCCAAGACTTTACTGCCGGAACATTGCGGGGAATATTGTCTGAAGATGTACTTCCCTCAAGCCCCAAAGCCTGCAGGGATTGGAGCAGACACTTGAATCTGACTAAAGGGGTATGTTTCCCTATTTCCCTGTGTTTTTCTGGATTAAAGTTCCCCAGTTTTCACCCCGAACAGTAGGTGGTAGCATGCACCTCTAACAAATGTTTTTTGGACCACCATAATGCCATAAAAGACACTCGCCTGTCTTGATCAATGAGAGAAGATTTGAAATAGACAAGATGATGGTGTATATATTTTTTTGATTATTTCATGGAGCATTTTTTTATTTAATAACAGCATTTTCTAAATGCAACGAACCCCTTGAAACTAGACATGGACGTTTAGAATTGTCGGGAATTGAGGCAGTATCGTTAAGGTTGGTTGAAAATTTTCTCTGCTATACCAAACAGTACCTAACCTGTAACGGCTAATGGAGCATCACATTAGGCCATTAAAATCTGCTAGCTAAGGTAAGTGCTGCTGAGAACCTAGAAATAAAATGGAAAAAACATACAGGACTAAATTCGATCAAACTTGCTTGCTGTGTCCAATAGGTACAGGAGTTTACCAGACCATGTGAGGCTATAACCCAAATTTAGACACATTTTATGAATTATTAATAAAAAAAGGGTCTAAGGGCATTCCATTGCGAAAGCTTACGAGAAGTCATGGTCAATGACTGTAAACGGTTCTGAATGGAGAAGTGCTGTTTGCATTGCTATGAAATCCAGTTTTAAGATGCTAACCCCCTACCCAAATCAAACATGAATATGAATGGCAATGTTTTGTTCTGGCTTTGCACGCAAGCACATGTTTCCTCTACTTCCCATCTGGGGAAGCATGGTGCCCATAATCCGAGGCTGATTAGCTAGACAAACTGGTGTACAAGGGCGTGAAACAAACTGGTGTACAAGGGCGTGAAACAAACTGGTGTGCATGTGAAGTGAGAAGACAACATGCAATCCATGTTTGGTTTTGATTTCAGTAGGCTGGAGTAGCATCTAAAAACCGGATTTCATAATTTCCTGTTCACTGCTCGGCAATGCAAATGGCTCCTCACCAATCAGAACCGTCTACAAATTATGGATGTAGTTTCAGACGTGGGACATATGCTTTTAGCAAGTACAGTCATTGGACCATGACTTACAGTATCTCGCAAGCTGTCACAATGGAATGCCCTTAGACCACATCTTATTAAATAATTCATAAAAGTGTCTAAATTTGGGCTACTGAGGCTATAACTAGGACCTGGTCAGGTCATGTGATCAGAAAAATGTCCTGGCCCTATCTATACATAGTCTGGTCCTACATCTGTGGGTGATTTTGCAACTACGGATACTTTTGGCTTGTCTTATTCTTTAAAAATGTTTTTGTTAAATATATATATCTTTTTTAAAATTATAATCATTGTATAATCCCAGCCAATATCAGTTTTTGTTTCCTGATTAAATGAACAAAGTATTTCTGTTGATGAAAGTATGATATTTAACAAACAAACCCCCTTCTGTCATTACCATCAGATCATACAACCATCAATTTTTGTTTAAAACTGAATCAAAACCATGGGTTGTGATTTTATTTATTTCTTTAACCTTTATTTAACTAGGCAAGTCAGTTAAGAACAATTTCTTCTTTACAATGACGGCCTACACCGGCCAAACCTGGACGATGCTGGGCCAATTGTGCGCTGCCCTATGGGACTCCAAATCACGGCCGGTTGTCATACAGCCTGGATTCGAACCAAGGTGTCTGTAGTGACGCCTCTAGCACTGAGATGCAGTGCCTTAGAATGCTGCGCTACATGTACATTTTACCTCAATCAATCACACCAACTAACTCGTACCCCAGTACAGTACACTGACTCGTTACTGGTACTCCTTGTATATAGCCTCATTATTGTTATTTTATTGTTTTACTTTTTTCTTATCTACTTGTTAATTTTCTTTATTGTTAACTGCATTGTTGGGAAAGGGCTCGTAAGTAAGAATTTAATTGTAAATTCTACACTTGTTCTATTCGGCGCATGTGACAAATAACATTTTGATGATTTGGTTAATCTATCTATAGGATTTGGCACTACTGCATAATCATTTTTTTATATCCATATTGCATAACTATGTCCGTTTGCTGCCTGTGCTTGAATACCTACTTTGAGGCTTCCATAAACGATGCAATAACTTGTTGAAATGGTTGTATTTCTCATTTTTAACTAGTTATATTGAGGACATGTAAGTGCTTTACACTTGAAGAAGACAGGAGTGTGATATTGTATGTGTAAATATATATTTTTTTAAAGAAATATGTGTAGATTGTGGTGGTAATGACTGTGTGGTGGTTATAACAGGATAATGATAAATTGCCATAAATGTTAAAAATAACTTTGGAAATAGTTTTTTACAATATACCATAAAGACGGTAAAATATTATGTGATGAGCAGTATTGAGCAGGCAAAAGTTTGTATGGCTGGGAATTGCCAGGGACCTCATGATACGATATTATCACATAGGTGCGAATGCGATATATATGTCGATTCGATACTGTGATTTTGTTGTGATTCTATGTTCCAAACATATTACTCATATGTCTGCTGCAGAGGGACAAGAGCGGCATGAGAAAATGAGTTTTGGTCAATCATGGAAGTGCTGAAAACAAATTGGCTCAAAATTTTAAAAAGGGATAGAGAACAAGCTATGAAGGAAAAATACTGGAGTTTTGGTGCAGGTACAGTCGACTAGCGTAAAATAATATTTTCAATATCGTCTAATATAATATTGCGATTGTCAAATAATATCCCAATATGTAACTGTATTGATTTCCCCCATCACTACTACTTCTCATATCCTTGTTCTCCACTGTCACTTCCCAGATCTTGTGTGACTTGATGTGTAAAATGTCGAAAAAGCACTATAATGGATCACTTTGTTCAGTGTGATGGTAATGATGCAAAACTGTGAAAACTGTATTCCGTAGAAAATAATATATTTAGTGCTTATGCACATATTTGACTATTTTTTTTTCTTCTTATCAGGTACATTAAATATGTAACAATTATTAAAATGTTTAATTTTGAAATACATAGCTGAAGTTCAAAAGTCAGGGTGTGAGACAACTGCCATGTCAAAGGAAAACAGTCAAATCCAGAAATTAAATGCTCTTGGAAATAAAATAAAAAAACATATATTTGGAAAAAAACCTGAGACTTAAAAAAGCCGGTAGTTGCCCCTGTATATTTCAGAAAATTTTGGGCTGTAGTTCTTTAAACAGTACCAGACGAATGGCAGTCTCGAGGTCAGGCCAGGCAGGGGTTCAGCAACCAATTCCGAGTCCAAACAGTATAAAGGGATAGGCAGGCTTGAAGACGGAACAGGCAGAGTGGTCAGGCAAGTGGGTTCGGAGTCAGGACAGGCAAGGGTCGAAACCAGGAGGACTAGAAACAAGAGAGACAGGGGAAAAAGGGGAGCAAGGGAAACATTTTGGGGATACCATGTGTGTGTGACGCCTGTTTGAACGAGTGTATTAGACCCCCCCCCCACACACACACACACACGCCTGCATAAACACACAATCCACCTGTCTCTACCTACAGTGCATTCGGAAAGTATTCAGACCCCTTCACTTTTTCCACATTTTGTTATGTTACAGCCTTATTCCATAATGGATTAAATAAATAAATGTCCTCATCAATCTACACACAATACCCCATAATGACAAAGAAAAACAGGTTTTTAGAATTGTTTGCAAATTTATTAAAGATAAAAACAGATACATAAGTATTCAGACCCTTTGCTATAAGACTCAAAATTGAGCTTGGGTGCATGCTGTTTCCATTGATCATCATTTGATGATCTCTGGTCTGATGAAACCAATATTGAACTCTTTGGCCTGAATGCCAAGCGTCCCGTCTGGGGGAAACCTGGCACCCTCCCTACGGTGAAGCATGGTGGTGGCAGCATCATGCTGTAGGGATGTTTTTCAGCAGCAGGTATTTTGGTATTTGGTATTTTATTAGGATCCCCATTAGCTGTTGCAAAAGCAGCAGCTACACTTCCTGGGGTCCACACAAAACATGAAACATAATACAGAATGACATTATGCAGAACATCATTAGACAAGAACAGCTCAAGGACAGAACTACATACATTTTTAAAAAGGCACACGTAGCCTACATATCAATGTATACACACAAACTATCTAGGTCAAACAGGGGAGAGGCGTTGTGCCACGAGGTGTTGCTTTATCTGTTTTTTGAAACCAGGTTTGCTGTTTATTTGAGCAATATGAGATGGAAGGAAGTTCCATGCAATAAGCGCTCTATATAATACTGTACATTTTCTTGAATTTGTTCTGGATTTGGGGACTATGAAAAGACCCCTGGTGGCATATCTGGTGGGATAAGTGTGTGTGTCAGAGCTGTGTGTAAGTTGACTATGCAAACAATTTGGGATTTTCAACACAAGAATGTTTCTTATAAAAATAAGTGATGCAGTCAGTCTCTCCTCAACTCTTAGCCAAGAGAGACTGGCATGCATAGTATTTATATCAGCCCTCTGATTACAATTAAGAGCAAAACGTGTCGCTCTGTTCTGGGCCAGCTGCAGCTTAACTAGGTCTTTCCTTGCAGCACTGGACCACACGACGACTGAACAATAATCAAGATTAGACAAAACTAGAGCCTGCAGAACTTGCTTTTTGGAGTGTGGTGTCAAAAAAGCAGAGCATATCTTTATTACGGTTAGACTTCTCCCCATCTTTGCAACCATTGAATCTATATGTTTTGACCATGACAGTAGTCTCCTCAACTTGTTCAACAGCCACAGCATTCATTACCAGATTCAACTGAGATCTAGCACTTAAGGAATGATTTGTACCAAATACAATGCTCTTAGTTTTAGAGATGTTCAGGACCGGTTTATTACTGGCCACCCATTCCAAAACAGACTGCAACTCTTTGTTAAGGGTTTCAGTGACTTCATTAGCTGTGGTTACTGATGCGTGTATGGTTGAATCATCAGCATACATGGACACACATGCTTTGTTTAATGCCAGTGGCAGGTCATTGGTAAAAATAGAAAAGAGCAGAGGGCCTAGAGAGCTGCCCTGCGGTACACCACACTTTACATGTTTGACTTTAGAGACACTATAATAAAAAAAAAACGATGACTTCTATTAGATGGCTCTGAATCCACAATATGGCAGAGGTTGAAAAGCCATAGCGCTTAAGCTTTTTCAACATAATAATGAATAATATCAAAGGCTGCACTGAAATCTAACAGTACAGCTCCCACAATCTACTTATTATCAATTTATTTAAACTAATCATCAGTCATTTGTGTCAGTGCAGTACATGTTGAGTGCCCTTCTCTATAAGCATGCTGAAAGTCTGTTGTTAATTAAATTTTTATTAATTTCCTGGGTAGCTTTTCAGAGATAGACATAATATTGAAAAGATAAGACAAAGCAAGATAAAAAAATATACATTCAGCAGTCCATTAATCAATTGGTGTGTGTAGTGCTGCGGGGTTGAGGCTACGAACCCATAGGTTTGGATCTCTCATCCCTTCCAGGCTTCTGGGAGGGAGGGTGGACAATGAGCCTGTCGTAGCGGATGTACGCAATGTCCCCATGCGCTCTGGCAGCTTTCATGGCTGGGATCAGTTTTTCCCTCTTCTGGAGCACAGCTTCAGGAAAGTCCTCGTTGAGGAAGATGTACGTTCCTCTCAAGTTCTTGGCTCTTTCTAGAACAGCTACCTTGTCCTTGAACCTCAGGAACTTGACCACTATTGGCCTGGGCCTATCACCTGGGCTGGTGGGGGGTTTTCTCAGAGATCATTTCCCTCACTTTGTCCTCAGACTCCAACCAGGTCTCGTGGAGATTCTGCAATTCCGTCCACAACCATGTTGTTTTGCCTTGATTGTCCCTCGAGAAAGTCTGATTTATCTGTCATTGTTATCATGGATTCTCACACACAGAACTGATGTCCTCTCTGTGACTTACAGATTGCTGTCATCTTGCCCTTCTCCTGTTTCAACTCGTCGAGCTGACCCTGGGAGAACTGCAAACTGTTCTTCAGGACCTGGACCTCTCTGGTCAGGTCGTCCATTCTTTTATTAGTAGAATCCACAAGTATTTGGACAAAACACTTGGTGTAACAACTGCTTTATAGGTCTCTTTTTAAAAGATCCTTCACGTGTGATAGAGACACCCCTGGCACTGTCCTCAACGGTACTCCCGCCGGCTTTGGTCTTTGTCATGGTAGCTAGCAACGTATTTTAGCCTGTTACTCCTCGCAGTTCCAGACAGGGCAGGTCACGGGGAAAATTGAAAACAACAAACAGCAGGGATCTAGACAGCCACAAACCTGGGACAATCCGTGGTCCCAGCCACAATGGCTAACTGCGTTGCGGTCTGCGTTCAAGAACACCTCGCTAGCTTTATGTCCAGCTAGCTAGCAGCTAGGCTAGCTGCGACGCCAAATAGCTCCTCAGAACCGTCCTTGGTCGGCAGGATCACTGGAAAGATACAAGCAGTCCCAGCAACTGATGCCAACTGCGTCGCGGGATCCAACATAAGAAGCTAGGTAGCTACCAAGAACTTTCCAAAATACTTTTAAACGACAAACTTTCCAAACAAACAAAACCGAGCTCTTCCTCGTTCCACGTACAACAGGAAGTGACGAAGCTCACTAGTCAGGTTTGAGGGAAAGATGAACGGAGCAAAGTACAGAGATCTTTGATGAAAACCTGCTCCAGAGCTCTCAGGGCCTCAGACTGGGGTGAAGGTTCACCTTCCAACAGGACAACGACTCTAAGCACACAGCCAAGACAGCACAGGAGTGGCAATCGGGACAAGTATCTGAATGTCCTTGAGTGGCCCAGCCAGAGCCCGGACTTGAACCCGATTGAACATCTCTGGAGAGACCTGAAAATAGCTGTGTAGCGACGCTGCCCCTTGTAAGCGTCATACCCAAGAAGACTTGAGGCTCTAATCAGTGCCAAAGTTGCTTCAACAAAGTACTGAGTAAAGGGTCTGAATACTTATGTAAATGTGACATTTCAGTTTTTTTATTTTATAAATTTGCACAAATTTCTATAAACCTATTTTTGCGTTGTCATTATGGGGTATTGTAGATTGAGGGGGAAAACTATTTTAATACATTTTTGAATAAGGCTGTAACGTAACAAAATGTGGAAAAAGTCAAGGGGTCTGAATACTTTCCAAATGCACTGTATGTAACCACACAGACTTGGATGAAACACCTCATCCGAGTCTGTGTGGTTTCTCCTTCTGAAAATAATCTGTGGTACATTTTTCTTGTCCTAATAGGGCTACATATAATATTATGTGCTAAAAAAGAGAAAGTATTTCCTTGTTACGAAAGACAATTCAAAATTCTAGTTTCACCAGGTCAACGGTCAATGGCACAGACAGCAACAGGGAGCTAGGGCGACATGCAGTTAAACAAATCCACTACTTTAATCTTGAAATATAACTGACTTTGTTCTCAATGTTTACTTTATTCTCAAAAAAATTATTTCTACTTTAATCTCAAAATATTGCCACTTTATTCCCGAAATATTGCCACTTTATTCTCGAAATATTGCCACTTTATTCTCAATGTTGCCACTTATTCACAATGTAATTTTGACTTTATTATAGAAATATTGCCACTTTATTCTTGAAATGTTGCCACTTTTAAAAAGTATTATCATGCCCGCAAAAAATATCCAAGTACCACCACCTGTCAGCGTTTTATTTTGGTTTTTGTCTTCACTTCAGTAGTGTGTAGATTATTTTTTTTTAACACATTTTGAATTGAGGCAAACTTTTTTTGGAATAAGTCAAGGGGTATGAATATTTTCTAGGGGGAGACCCCTCTCTCATCAAAGGCTATCCCATTGGATATTGTCTTATAGTAGCAATGGTTTACAGTCCCTGTAGGGCCGGGTGGGCTCATTCCACCAGAGGTATGGCTACCTCTCGGGCACTGTTCAAAGAGATTTGCGACGGCATGTTGGGCCACTCCTCATAAATTTGAGGTTTTACAGACTAGACCTCACTGCACCTTCGTTGGCGCATAGTGTCCTCAGTGTCGGAGCCTCTGATGGGTGATGCTGTTGGGACAACCCTGGCTTTGAAGAGCATGTCTGCAATATGGGACTTGGCCATTTCCCCATATGTGATACATCGGGAAAAAAACTATTTGAAAGAGAACTTAAGGTTACTTTTGTTAGCCCGGTTCTCTGATAATATGAGTGCGACGTATCACCGCATTTCCCTGCTCGCAAGAGCACAAGGAATAGAGGCATGCTTGAGAATGACCAGAGGGCTGGCAAGTGACGCCTTACAAAGAGGAAAGGCCTCACCTCTTTCGCCATTCAATCTGTCTGTCTCCGACAGAGGTTGTGTGATTGGTTCTTCGTGTAGTGATTAACCACGAGCGAATCCCCATATGTGGTACAGTACCAGTCAAAAGTTTGGACACACCGACTCATTCAAAGTTTTTTCTTTATTTTCACAATTTTCTACGTTGTAGAATAATCAAAACGATGAAATAACACATGTAGTAACCAAAAAAGCATTAAACAAATATATTTGAGATTCTACAAAGGAGCCATCATTTGCCTTGACAGCTTTGCACACTCTTGGCATTCTCTCAACAAGCTTCATGAGGAATGCTTTTCCAACAGTCTTGAAGGAGTTCCCACATATGCTGAGCACTTGTTGGCTGCTTTTCCTTCACTCTGCGGTCCAACTCATCCGAAACAATCTCAATTGGGTTGAGGTTGGTGATTGTGGAGGCCAGGTCATCTGATGCAACACTCCATCACCCTCCTTCTTGGTCAAATAGCCATTACACAGCCTGGAGGTGTGTTGGGTCATTGTACTGTTAAAAAAAGAAATTATAGTCCCATTAAGCGTAAACCAGATGGGATGGCGTATCGCTGCAGAATGCTGTGGTAGCCATGCTGGTTGAGTGTGCCTGGTATTCTAAACAAATCACAGACAGTGTTACCAGAAAAGCACCATCACACCTCCTCCTCCTTGCTTCATGGTGGGAACCACACATGCAGAGATCATCTGTCCACCTACTCTGCATCTCACAAAGACACGGCGTTTGGAACCAAAAATCTCAAATTTTTACTCATCAGACCAAAGGACAGATTTCCACCAGACTAATGTCCATTGCTCGTGTTTCTTGGCCGAAGCAAATATTTTCCTTTTTAGTAGTGGTTTCTTTGCAGCAATTCCACCATGAAGGCCTGATTCACGCAGTCTCCTCTGAACAGTTGATGTTGATATGTGTCTGTTACTTGAACTATGAAGCATTTATTTGGTATGCAATTTCTGAGGCTGGTAACTCTCTAATGAATGTATCCTCTGCATCAGAGGTAAGTCTGGGTCCTTTCCTGTGGCATTCCTCATGAGAGCCAGTTTCATCACAGCGCTTGATGGTTTTTGCGACTGCACTTGAAGAAACTGTAAAAGTTCTTGAAATGTTCTGGATTGACTGACCTTCATGTCTAAAAGTAATTATGGACTGTCATTTCGCTTTGCTTATTTGAGCTATTCTTGCCATTATATGGACTTGGTCTTTTACCAAATAGGGCTATCTTCTGTATACCACCCCTACCTTGTCTCAACACAACTAATTGGTTCAAACGCATTAAGAAGGAAAGAAATTCCACAAATTAAGTTTTAACAAGGCACACCTGTTAATTGAAATGTATTCCAGGTGACTACCTCATGAAGCTGGTTGAGATAATTCCAATAGTATGCAAAGCTGTCATCAAGGCAAAGGGTGGCTACTTTGAAGAGTCTCAAATATTAATATAAAATATAATATATTTTTGGATACTACATGATTCCATGTGTAATTTCATAGTTTTGATGTCTTTACTATTATTATACAATTTAGAAAATAGTACAACATTTAGAAAATGAGTAGGTGGGTTAAAGCTTTTGACTGGAACTGTACATTTCACTCATTATCAGAGAACCGGGGTTGTGAAAGTAACTTTGTTTTTTTTCTTTCTCTCTCACATAGAATTTCAGTTCTTTCTCTCTCTCTCTCTCCTCCTCACAGAGAAGTTCAACACGTACTTGACCCTGAAGGTGCAGAATGTGAAGAGCACCACCATCGCTGTCCGAGGCAGCCTGCCCAGTTGGGAGCAGGACTTCATGTTGTGAGTCCTCTCCTTCTCTATCACTCCATCACCGTCTCGTCACCATTCTCTCCATCTGTCTCTCATTTTCTTTGTCACTCCATCACCCCTCTGATTACATTTCCTCTTTCATCTCCATCTCTCTTTATCCTCCATCTATCTCCTTTTCCCTTCTACTGCTCCCTCATCCATCCTTTCTCCCTTGGTGCCTCTATCACTCACTCCCTCTCCACATTGGCTTCCTCCCAGCCCCTCTCTCTCCACTCCCCCTTGTCCTCTTCCTACCAAAGTGCACCTTGATCTCTTACTTACTTCCTTTTACTTTCTTCTCCTACTGTTCCCTCATCTTCGCTCGTCTTTCTCTTCCTCTTCTTTCATATTACCTTCTCTTTGGGGACGTTTCCATTTTCAGACTTGAACGGGGCACTTAGTAACAGCCAGTGTGCTAGTCAGCGAGTATGGATGGTGTGGAGTGAACTAGTCAGTGAGTGTGGATGGTGTGTAGTGTAATAGTCAGCGAGTGTGGATGGTGTGGAGTGAACTAGTCAGCGAGTGTGGATGGTGTGTAGTAAACTAGTCAGCGAGTATGGATGGTGTGGAGTGAACTAGTCAGCGAGTATGGATGGTGTGGAGTGAACTAGTCAGCGAGTGTGGATGGTGTGTAGTGAACTAGTCAGCGAGTATGGACGGTGTGGAGTGAACTAGTCAGCGAGTATGGATGGTGTGGAGTGAACTAGTCAGCGAGTGTGGACGGTGTGGAGTGAACTAGTCAGCGAGTATGGATGGTGTGGAGTGAACTAGTCAGCGAGTATGGACGGTGTGGAGTGAACTAGTCAGCGAGTATGGATGGTGTGGAGTGAACTAGTCAGCGAGTGTGGATGGTGTGGAGTGAACTAGTCAGCGAGTATGGACGGTGTGGAGTGAACTAGTCAGCGAGTGTGGATGGTGTGGAGTGAACTAGTCAGCGAGTGTGGATGGTGTGGAGTGAACTAGTCAGTGAGTGTGGATGGTGTGGAATGAACTAGTCAGCGAGTGTGGATGGTGTGGAGTGAACTAGTCAGTGAGTGTGGATGGTGTGGAATGAACTAGTCAGCGAGTGTGGACGGTGTGGAGTGAACTAGTCAGCGAGTGTGGATGGTGTGGAGTGAACTAGTCAGCGAGTATGGATGGTGTGGAGTGAACTAGTCAGCGAGTATGGACGGTGTGGAGTGAACTAGTCAGCGTTTGTGGATGGTGTGTAGTGAACTAGTCAGCGAGTATGGATGGTGTGGAGTGAACTAGTCAGCGAGTATGGATGGTGTGTAGTGAACTAGTCAGCAAGTGTGGATGGTGTGGAGTGAACTAGTCAGTGAGTGTGGATGGTGTGGAGTGAACTAGTCAGCGAGTGTGGACGGTGTGGAGTGCACTAGCCAGAGGGTCTGCACTAGTTTGACTGGTGTGTAGTTGGCTAATGAGTGTATACTAGCTTGACTGGTGTGTATTATGCAAGTAAAGGTGTACTACATTAGTTTGACTGGTGTGTAGTTGGCTAATGAGTGTATACTAGCTTGACTGGTGTGTATTATGCAAGTAAAGGTGTATTACATTAGTTTGACTGGTGTGTAGTCGGCTAATGAGTGTATACTAGCTCTACTGGTGTGTATTATGCAAGTAAAGGTGTACTACATTAGTTTGACTAATGTGAAGTGTGCCAGTGAGTAGGGCTGGGAATTGCCAGGGAACTCTCGATATGATACGATATTATCACGGTACTTAGGTGCTGATACGATATTATCACGGTACTTAGGTGCTGATACGATATTATCACGGTACTTAGGTGCTGATACGATATTATCACGGTACTTAGGTGCTGATACGATATTATCACGGTACTTAGGTGCTGATACGATATTATCACGGTACTTAGGTGCTGATACGATATGTGTTACGGTTCTTGCGATTCTCTGAATTCTATATGTATTAAGTATTGATGTTGCGATTTGATGTTCCAAACATATTGCTGACTATATGTCTGCTGCAGAGAGACAAGTGAGAGCATGAGAAAATGGTTTTTGATTAGTCAGGTTAAATAAAATGGCTCACTATTTAAAAATTATGATGGAGAACAAGCTATAGGATGAAAAATATTGGACTTTTCGCGCATGTACAGCCAATTAGCGCCGACTTACGCTGTCTACAGTAGCTAATATTTTACAAATCGATACTTGGAGTCTAATATCGATATAATATCGGCCCAAAATAATATTGCGATATGCAACCGTATACACATTTCCCCCCACCATCACTACCAATGAGTAGTAGTTTGTCTGGTGTGTAGTGTGCCAGTAAGTGTGTTAGTTTGACTGGTGTGTATTGTGCTCGCTGGTGGGTTACGAAACGTGTAGCATGCGGCAGCAGGCAGGCTGGCTGGCTGGCTGCAGATTAGCGTCCGTTGTGGTGTGGTTGCACCACAGAAAGTGTTATGTAAGACTCATCCCTTTGTAATGGCTCCCAGTCCCTACCCTCAGTCACAGACACTAATGAAAATGGCACTTAAAAGTCACTACCCAGACTGGAAATCCCGCCAAACTCTTTTTTTAAATTAAAGTTCCCACTCTTTCCCTCCAGGCGCTGAATACAATCTCCACCTCCCTCCCTTTACTCTCTAGATGGCACTTCTCTCTCTTACATACACACACACGTACAGTTACACACACTTTCATGCTTTGTCTCCCGTTCCCTGCTCTCCTCTCTTGTTCTCGCTCACTTTCTTGTCCCCCCCCCCCCCCCCCCATATTTCTCTGTTTAATAACTCCCTGTTGTCTTGTAAAGGCTGTTTGTTAGATTCCTCCCAGGCTCTCTCGTATAGAGACATGTTTGATTTTTGTTACCATCAGACCCATAAGTAATTGGTGTGAACAAAGCGGTGTACCAGGTGTGTCTGTCTGTGTCTGGCCCGGCTCCACGAGGGGGCAAAAGCACGAGGGGGAAAAAAGGGGCTCAGTTTTTGTTTTGTGTCCCTATTATAACATTTGCCAAAAAGTTCAAATGATTGAGTAAAAGATTAGCGCAAAATCTGTATCCGCTGCGCTGTGTTAGTACAATGGACAGAGCGCACCGTGGTGTGTGTGTAGGGGGACTATGGTAAGCCACTGAGGTTGTTAGGTATGACTCCTTTGGGTTTCCTTAAAAAGCGGGGGGGAAACACTCATCTGTGGTAGGCTAAGAAAATAATGTGATACGCCTTTGCCTGTAATATTTATGATTTATGAGTGGGGTCAAGTTTACCTTTGAAGCTGCGTCTATCAACTGCCCCACCACTCCAGAGTTTAGCTTCTTAGCTAGCTGTAAAAAGAGTTAGTGTTATTAGCCTTAGCCTATTTAGCTAATTTGAACCAGCAAATCTGCCACTGCCATGATGGATATCAGAAATGGAGAGCGATGAGCAGCAGCAGCATCAAACTGCTGAGGTCCAGCTAGCACCGTGTGCAGAGCCGACCCACCCTTCCACAAGCGCCGCTCGGATAAAGGCTCCACAACCCATCACACTCCGACTGTTGCTGGCGATCTTGGAACAGAGGACCCTGCCCAGGTTAGCATAGAATCATACCCTAGCTGCAGGTTTTCTGTCCAAAAACTTTAATTTAATAGCAACTGGTTCGTAGGAAGAGAGTGGCTGGAATACTCTATTACTGCAGATCTGTCATTTCCCCCCCCCCCCCCCCATGTAGAAAGTTCTGTGTTGGGTCCAATGCTAACGCAGACAAGGCCTTCACCCAAGCTGGGTATTCTAACTTGAAGCATGTTATTGATCGTACCAAAGGATTCGGTAGGCACACATCAAGCACAGAGCATTTGAAATGCACTGCACTGTGGGGAAAAAACAGTTCGAAGTGCTATGGTAACATAAGTTTTAACACTTTAACACTTTAACACAGAAATCACATGTGTTTGTTGGCAGTTGTGGACATCATTGAGTTCCTTGTTTCAAACCAGTAACCACTGACGGGGATATTGGACTCGATAGAGTCGACGGGGGGGGCAGTGGGCTTTTTCTGTCTATAATGGATTATACTCTCCGAAAAGACAAGGTACTTGCCAAGGTGTTTAGCACCATTACCCCACAATGCCATGTACACGTCACACGATATTCAACATGAGATCGTAGGGCTCATGAGTGGGGCGTCCACAGCTACATGCATAAACTCATTTTCCACTTTCACAAACGTGTTCCGTCAGCACAGAAGAAGCATGCCATCTCAACTAATCCAATTGCTATTTGAGGTGGACCTTACAAGACGATTTCGAAGGGAGAAGGGAATGATTGATTACTCAGGAAGTTCCTCAGAGCATCAAGGAGGCTGCAACTCTTCTGAGAAGGTAAGAAACAATCTAGCTGGTTGGTTTTAATCAGAATCTTGGTGGTATAGCCATTGGCATCATTTCAAAAAAAGAATGAAGGGTATGGAATGGCAAAATGTACTTTCTTAGCCAGCATAGGTTTTCAACGGACTTGCTTTAATGTGTAGGGTGCTGTACATGGTGCTGATAGAGTGCAGAGGAGATTTCGTGCCAACCTGTTACTTGGTCAAAAGCACTCAATGGTGTTGGCATTTGAACTTTTATGTTTCTTGTGGTATAGCGGGATACTGTATAAGCATAATTCAATATAATTCCAATACAAGAACCGAAATGACGCCCATGGGTATAAATACATATAGGTATGTTTCATCATAGAAATGGATACATTCCACAATGGTTTTCATGGTTGTAGATGGAACTGTATGTTTTGGAAAGGTGTTTATGGTAGGCTGGCATTGCTTAATTGATTACATGGGTCGAATTTGACCCTCTGTTGCTGTGTTCATTAGCGGCTTGGTTTTCCATGTTTGAAGTGGGCCTTTTAGGCCTATTTGTTTGGCAAGACGGCTGTGCATGGCTGCATCTCGCTGTAGGCTATGTTTTGGTTATTTGGATATCCATTTGTCTTTTGTTTACTGCGTTTGTTTGCTGTTAATGTAACTAGCTCAAATATAGATTGTGTCATGCCTTTATCCAGCTGATATTTAGTTTACTAGGACTACTACGTGGTACCTCTGTTTTGTTCTGTTAGCATTCATTCACTCGCAGTCGCAGTTGTCGGTATTCTAAGGCAAGCTGCTATCCAGTATTTGTTTTTGCATGCATTAATAACTAGACTACTACTTTCAGCATTTAGTTAGCATTATTTTGGGAAGGGAGCTGCATTCACATAGGCTGTTTATAATAGGTGAATTAACCTATCTATCTTTAAGCCTACATTCATCGCCAGAACGGCCTTGTTTAGTGTGTAGGGCGCTGTCCATTGACTGATACAGCGCAGCGGAACTAGGCTACAGATTTCGCACCAACCTGCCACTTCAAAAGCACTCAATTAATGGTTTCGGGGGTCTCTGCATTTGAACTTTGTTTATTGTGGTATAGTGTGATATAAGAAGAATTTAATATATATTTCAATGCAAGAACCCCCCTCCAAAATTGTGCCCCCTCACCGATTTCAATTGCCCCCTTAGTCACTTTATCCCGGGGCCAGGTCTGGGGTGTATTAACAAAGCTGTGTGTGCGTGTGCATGTGTGTGAGATTCATCTTTACAATCACACAGCACATTTTGATGTCCAACTCTGGGCCGTTTATGCCTCTGTTCAATCTAGTTTCTCCTCATCCCGTCCTTCACCCCTCTTCCCCTCCCTCTCTTCTTCCACTCAGTTTATTCCTGTCCTCCTGACACACACACAAGCGTTTCTCTCTCCTCCCCATTCTCTCTCCTGCTGTCTTTCCTCCTTTGTACTCTCTCCTCTGTACTGTCTTTTCTCTCTTTCATTTCCTTTTGTTCTGTCTCTCTCTCTCTCTCTCTCTCTCTAGTGAGATCAACAGGCTGGACCTGGGGCTGACGGTGGAGGTGTGGAATAAAGGGTTAATATGGGACACCATGGTGGGAACTGTATGGATCCCCCTGCACAGCATCCGCCAATCAAACGTGGTACACTACACCCCCCCAATACTCATACTAGCATACTATTCAGTAAGCTACTATGTGAGCATGTCTCCCTAAGCCAGGGCAAAGCAACTCCTTGGGATAATGAAGTATACCAGCCATGGAATTAGAATTAGTGGAATGAAAAATCAGAATGACTCACTGAATGAGTCCCCACAGAAAGCTCCAGGGACAGACATGTTCCCAGATCTGTTTGTGCTGTTTTACGAACTCTTTGTGACAATGGCCGTAGAAGAGTTGGTAAGACTGCACGAACAGATCTGGGACTTGAGTAATGTTTTTGTATGCAGTACAACAATTGGGATCTAAATAACAAACGAACAATGATAATGAATGGTATATCAGGTCTATGCATTCTATTTCTGTGTAGGAGAGTCCGGGGGACTGGCTGACCCTGGACTCCCAGGCCATCATGGCGGACAACGATATCTGTGGAACCAAAGACCCCACCTTACACCAGGTGCTGCTGGACACACGCTTCGAACTGCCTCTGGGTGAGTAAGAGAGGGAACCAATGAAAGAATTAACAAACTAACGAACAGACTGATGGATGGATGGACACATTAACAAAGAAATTAATGAATAAATGGACAGACGAACAATTTAATGAATTTAGTAATGAATATACTTAATTGACCCCCATTTATACCCCAAAAACGTCTTGAAATACAGTAATTTCCACATTCACAGTCATGCCACAGAAGCATCTTACAGTAAACATAATCACACCTGAACTGGTATTCTGATATTCTGATCTTTAACTGGGTTAGGGTCAGTTTCCCCAAAAACATAAAGATTATTTTCAGCACTAAAGCCCACTTGTAGGCTATGAATGAACAATAATCAAAAGATGTACTTAATTTTGGGGGGAAACTCGCCCTTAACCAGTTTTATTAGATTCCATGTGTCCCCATACAAACACACTTATCTGTGTCGCTAGACTGGCTGCTTGTGTCCTTAACTTCAGGCTGTGGTCTCCAAGCATTGATTAGGTGTCATTTTACTCTGCCTCCCATCCCCTGGTCAATACTGGTAAACTAACCCTGTCTGTCTGTCTGACTGAGCACCAGTCAAGTGGGGTTCTGGCTGAAAAGTCACACTCAATGTCTTTGGCAAGAATAGTTTTGAGGGGAATGGGTGTGATAGGCTAACCACCAACACCTATCCAAGTGAAAGCTTAATGGTAACTGCTAGCTGTGTGTGTGTGTGTGTGTGTGTGTGTGTGTGTGTGTGTGTGTGTGTGTGTGTGTGTGTGTGTGTGTGTGTGTGTGTGTGTGCGTGTGCGTGTGTGTGTGTGTTGATATACAGCTGATATACATCTTAGCGGCATTACAGATGCGTGTCGCGAGGGTACAAGCCTGTGTGTGTGTATGTGCTGGTCAGCTGTGTGATTTCTACTTTTTTTTAAATGGTGGGGCTCCTGTTTTCAGATATCCCTGAGGAGGAGGCGCGCTATTGGGCCAAAAAACTGGAGCAACTCAACGCCATGAGAGATCAGGATGTAAGCTGTTGTCGCACACATTTATGGATCACCCTCTATTATACAGTAGACTGAGTTTTCCCACTCTATGTGTTTTCCCTTTATTGAGACAGATTTAAAATGACAGAGGGGGATACAGGCAGGTGGGACAAATGGCTTGAAGATTTGGAATGAGGTGTGAGAGGAGTACATGTGGTTAGAGACTTCTGTGTGTATGTATTTCAGATTACTAACCAGTACTCATACCAAGAAGACCAGGAGCAACCACTTCCTGTTCCAGGGACACAGTGCTGTGAGTAATCCACCAATCACTGGGCTTGTCTGATAGACAGGGGTTAGCGATTAACCAAGGAGAGTCAACTATTCAATGTCACCCTGTCAGTTCAGTGCGAGGTATTTGGATTGCACTAGTGTGTTTTTGTGTGTGTGTTGTGTGTTTGTTTGCATGTCTGTGTGTGTATCCACATTGATCAAGTGAAACGTCAATATGAGTATTAGTTATACAGAGGCACTGGATGCAGAGTTTCTGATGGTGTCATAGTCTACTGGGCGTGGTGACACAGCTCTCGGGGGGGGGGGGGGGGGGGGGGCTATGGCTCTGCTTGTCTGCCCATGACTCGTCTTGGACAGACAAGCCCCACTGAGTCTTCCTACGCTGCGCACACACACAGAGCTCAGCAAACTAGCCTCCATGTTGGCATCAAAATATTCCATAACAATGCATTAGCCAAACGTTCCCTTGCAGCACACCATACAATAACAGTAGTAAGACAGTGTAAACCAGCCATCCCCAATAGGTGGCCTGTAATTTGTTCACCTACAATTTGTTCACCAAGAAAAGCTCAAATTGATTTTAATTTAGGCAATCTGTTCCCAAGTATTCCCACGCATAAATACAGTTGCGTATGTGATCGTATACCAATGAAATCAAGGTTAGAAATTATTCTGTTTTTGTCAAATACTATATATGTTTGTGATTCTTGCTGTCAATTTGCAGTGTATAAATGATTTATAACAATGTTCCGGCCCCCCGACCATCTGCTGAAGGAAAAGCCCACAGCTGAATGTAATTGGGGACCTCTGGTGTAAACGGTTCAATTAAGCCAGCAGCATACCACCCTGCATACCACTGCTGGTTTACTTCTGAAGCTAAGCAGGGTTGGTCCTGGTCAGTCCCTGGATGGGATACCAGATGCTGCTGGTAGTGGTGTTGGAGGGCCAGTAGGAGGCACTCTTTCCTCTGGTCTAAAAAATATCCCAATACCCAAGGGCAGTTATTGGGGACACTGCCCTGTGTAGGGTGCTGTCTTTTGGATGGGACGTTAAATGGGTGTCCTGACTCTCTGAGGTCATTAAAGATCCCATGGCACTTATTATAAGAGTAGAGGTGTTAACCCTGGTGTCCTGGCTAAATTCCCAATCTGGCCCTCAAAACATCACAGTCACCTAAGAATCTCCAGTTTACAGTTGGCTCATTCATCCCCCTTCTCTCCCCTGTAACTATTCCCCAGGTTGTTGCTGTAAATGAGAACGTGTTCTCAGTCAACTTACCTGGTAAAATAACGGATAAATTAAAAATTAAAGTGTTCTGAAAGCCATGAAATTATCATTATAAGGGCACAAGGCGAGACCCAGAATCAGACACGGGAGGCAGATGGTTTGAGTCTCTGATATTTATTATAATCCAAGGGGTAGGCAAGAGAGGGGTTGTGGACAGGCAAAATATCAAAACCAGGTCAGAGTCCAGGAGGTACAGAGTGGCAGGCAGGCTCAAGGTCAGGGCAGGCAGAATATTCAGGGTGGCGGGTTCAGAGTCCAGACAGGCAAGGGTCACAACCGGGAGGACTAGCAAAACAGAGAGAAGGAAAAAGCAGGAGAACAGAAAAAACCACGCTGGTTGACTTGACAAACAGACAAGCAGGGAACACAGGAATAAGTACCCAGGAACTAATGAGGAAAACAGATGGGTGGAGACAATCACAAAGACAGGTGAAACAGGTCAGGGTGTGACAATCATATTCCTAATGTTTCATAATTAAGACAGAATCCTTCTCAAAACCTTCTGTTTCTTTGTAGGTAACTGGAGTCTGTGGGGAGACCAACAAAGTGAGTACCCTTAATAAAGGGACATTTCACCATTTTTCAACTACATATTCATCATCTACAGCACCACACCAACATCAATATATGTGAAAATGGCACATCAACCAGGAAAGGCCTACTCACAATTAGTCATAATCACATGATGCACACTGATGTCATTGGAAACGCTTATCTTCCTCTATCTTTTTTACTACAAAACAAAAACGCACCATTTTCACATACAGTGAATTATGAAAGTATTCCGACCTCTTCCCTTTTTTCACATTTTGTTACTTTACAGGCTTATTCTAAAATTTAATAAATAAAAAATTTCTCATCAATCTACACACAATAACCCATAATGACAAAGCAAAAACAGTTTTTTAGAAATGTTTGCAAATTTGTAAAACCTTCAAAACAGAAATACCTTATTTACATAAGTATTCAGACCCTTTGCTATGAGACTTGAAATTGAGCTCCGGTGCATCCTGTTGCCATTGATTATCCTTGTCATGTTTCTACAACTTGATTGGAGTCCACGTGTGGTGAATTCAATTGATTTGACATGATTTGGAAAGGCACACACACCTGTCTATATAATGTTCCATAGTTGACAGTGCAAAACCAAGCCATGAGGTCGAAGGAATCGTCCTTAGAGCTCCGAGACAGGATTGTGCCCAGGCACCGATCTGGGGAAGGGTACCAGATCTGTGCAGCATTGAAGGTCCCCAAGAACACAGTGGCCTCCATTCTTAAATGGGATTTTGGACCGGGGGAGAAGGGCCTTGGTCAGGGAGGTGACCAAGAACCCGATGGTCACTCTGACAGAGCTCCAGAGTTCCTCTGTGGAGATGAGAGAACCTTCCAGAAGAACAACCATCTCTGCAGCACTCCACCAATCAAGCCTTTATGGTAGAGTGGCAAGACGGAAGCCACTCCTCAGTAAAAGGTACATGACCGCCTGCTTGGAGTTTGCCAAAAGGCACCTTAAGGACTCTGACCATGAGAAACAAGATTCTCTGGTCTGATGAAACCAAGATTGAAAACACTGGCCTGAATGCCAAACGTCACATCTGGAGGAAACCTGGCACCATCCCTACGGTGAAGCATGGTGGTGGCAGCAACATGCTGTGGGGATGTTTTTCAGTTGCAGGGAATGGGAGACTAGTCAGGATTGAGGGAAAGATGAATGGAGCGAAGTACAGAGAGATCCTTGATGAATATCTGCTCCAGAGCACTCAGGACCTCAGACTGGGGCGAAGGTTCACCTTCCAACAGGACAACGTCCCTAAGCACATAGTGAAGACAACGCAGGAGTGGCTTCGAGACAAGTCTCTGAATGTCCTTGAGTGCCACATGGGATTATGAAGAAATGATGAAAGAGAACTGGTATCCTGATTACATATACTGTGACTAAAATACCATATTGCAAAACTCTTCCAGAATAACCTCCAACCCACTCTCTTGTGTGGGAAAAGCTCAGTATGCCTCTTCTGTTAAAACAGAAAAATGAAGGATTAAAAACGCTGATAGCACTCTGGGTGACGTGGAGAGATGAGCTCTATAGGAGTTCTATGGTTGGAGTTAAGATGGTCCACATTAGCTGGGATAGCCCCTGTGCTGAGTGGGCACTGTGAATGAGTGGTTTCTGCAAGTCATGCTTCTGCAACATTTTAAAAAGATATTCCTCTGTGGTACAATAAACTAATGAAGTTCTCTTTTCAATCTTCGGTCCACTTAGTGTCAATGGTTCTTTAAAGCTGGGTTCACACAGACCATGTGGCATAATTGAGACTCATCTCAACAGACAGACATCTTTGATGTTAAATATGGACCTTCTTGATGTCTGGGTGCGTGACACGAGCCCTGATATTCTGGTTCTCACAGAGACCTGGCTCAGTTGTTAGATTATGGATAAGGACCTTGAAATAACTGATTACAACATTTTCAGGTGTGATAGATGGAAAAAAGGGGAAGGGGTGGCTATATATGTGAAATCAACACAGAATATTTGTCTTGACTTTAACCTGACTCAACCAATTTCCAAACCCACCTGGATTTTTGCACAAATTGCAAAATTCATATGATTTTATACAAATTGCTAAATGTGTAACATGTCACATGAAAAGGATGACGTAGTACACAATTGGAGGACATAGTACACAAAAAACGGGGACCACCTTTTACTCGTGAGCACCACTTTCAAAACTCCTGGCTGAAATGATACAAAAGTTTAAGAATGCATCTTTAATGTAAGACACCTATCAAATTCCTCACTCCTTGATCCAGGTATTTTTCTGCCATTGTAATTCTTTGGAGTTGGTCAGCTAAGCATTTTTTCAGGTTCCCTAAAAATGTGTAAAAAATATATGTATATAATTTTGGGATGGAAAAACGCTTTCAGTGTAAACTTAAACGACTTAAAACCAGATATAAAGTACAGTTGAAGTTGGAAGTTTTTACGTACACCTTTGCCAAATACATTTGAACTCAGTTTTTCAAAATTCCTGACATTTAATCCTAATAAAAATTCCCTGTCTTAGGTCAGTTAGGATCACCACTTTATTTTAAGAATGTGTAATGTCAGAATAATAGTAGAGTGATTTATTTCAACCTATTTTTTTCATCACATTCTCAGTGGTTCAGAAGTTTACATACACTCAATTAGTATTTGGTAGCATTGCCTTTAAATTGTTTAACTTGGTTTCAGATAGCCTTCCACAAGCTTCCCACAATAAGTCGGGTGAATTTTGGCCCATTCCTCCTCACAGAGCTGGTGTAACTGAGCCAGGTTTGTAGGCCTCCTTGCTCAGTGCACCAGTCCCTCCTGCAGCAAAGCACCTCCACAACATAATGCTGCCACCCCCGTGCTTCACGGTTAGGATGCTGTTCTTCAGCTTGCAGGCATCTCCCCCCTTTCCTCCAAACATAACGATGGTCATTATTGCCAAACAGTTCTATATTTGTTTCATCAGACCAGAGGACATTTCTCCAAAACGTACGATCTTTGTCCCCATGTGCAGTTGCAAACCGTAGTCTGGCTTTTTATGGCGGTTTTTGAGCAGTGGCTTCTTCCTTGCTGAGTGGACTTTCAGGTTATTTCGATATAGGACTCGTTTTACTGTGGATATAGATATTTTTGTACATGTTTCCTCCAGCATCTTCACATGTCAAGCAAAGAGGCACTGAGTTTGAAGGTAGGCCTTGAAATACATCCACAGGTACACCTCCAATTGACTCAAATGATGTCAACTATCAGAATCTTCTAAAGCCATGGCATCATTTTCTGGAATTTTCCAAGCTGTTGAAAGGCACAGTCAACTTAGTGTATGTTAACTTCTGACCCACTGGAATTGAGATACAGTGAAATAATCTGTCTGTAAACATTACTTGTGTCATGCACAAAGTAGGTGTCCTAACCGACTTGCCAAAACAAACTATAGTTAGTGTGGTTGAAAAACGAGTTTTAATGACTCCAACATAAGTGTATGTAAACTTCAACTGTATATAATATAATCTTTGAGAATTAACAATCATCAAAATAAAACGGTCAGGGAGAATTGAAATTCCCAAAACAGTGAATTTAGCAGTATGGCTTTTGTTATTATGTTTGCGCAAAATAATGCAGCATTAGCCATGGCAAAATGTCATAGAAAAAGTTTAACATTTTCTCTCAGCTCCATGGCAAAATGTATAGAATAATAGGAAATTTGCTTTAAAACTGCAAAAGTTTCTCTCAGCTCCATGGAGAAATTTGTATAATTGCAGGAAATAAGGCTTTAAAATGCAACAACAAAAATTCTCTACAATTTAGCCATGCCGATGGCCCAATCATGGCCATTGCCTAAACCCCTTTTTGATCCAGAAAAAAACCCTGTGATCTTATTCTGAGAAACTGCACAAGTACTTGTCAAATGGTGTCTTTGCTAATGCAATTAACGATCACTCTCCTATTGCCTGTATTAGAGATACAAAGCAGAAAAATACGGATCCTCGTGTAATTATGAAAATACATATGAAAATTGTCTTTCCCCAATGGTAGAGTATTGCTCTGAGCTTTCCTTTGTCAGTTGCATACCTGACCCTGAATTAACCTTGGAATTCTTGTCATTTATCTTTGTCTCTCTGGCGGATAGACATGCCCCCTTTAAATGCCTTGGAGTTAAAAAAAGGAAGAAATCCTTTGTTCTCTTCAAAGCTTTCTGACTTCATTATAATGAGAAATCAGGCCTGGGCTAGAAAAACTGACTCGATATCTGACTGTCAGCTTCTCAGGCAAATGAGAAATAAATGCACTTCCTCAATTAAGAAAGCGAAGTCGAGCTACTTTCTAAATTCTATTTCAGACACTGCTAACGATCCAGCTACATTTAGGGAAATAGTTAATGCACTGAAGGGTGGAAATTCCACCTATCTCCTACCTAATCAAGTTCTTTCTGGCACTGGCATCATTACTGAACAAAGTTAGATAAGTGATACATTTAATTAGCATTTTATCTCTGCAGGATTCTTATTTGAAAGAAATAGTGGTTTAACTGACCCTTTAGTTAGTTTAGTTTAGTCAGACCGCTGTCTTCCCCTCTCCCAACCATTAGTTGGCTTAATGGAAACCCTGTCAACTACAATACAATCATTTCATACATTTTCTGTTTTTGATGTACTAAACGCCTTGCTAAATTTGATGTAAAAGAAATCCATTGGGGATGATTCGCTTGGCAACTTCTTAGTGCAGCTTTCTGCTCCTCTTATTGCGCAATCATTGACACATTTTCTACTTGATGATTGTCTCTGGTGCTATCCCTAAGGTCTAGAAAGTGGCCCATGTTCATCCCCTTTACAAGGTGGTGACCCTTGTGACCTTAATAAGTATTGCCCTATTTGTAAACTTTCTTGCCTAGCTAACATGTTTGAATTCTTGATACAGTATTTCTAAACTTCCAAATCTATTCTAAATGTACATCAGGGGAACTTCAGACCAGGGCATAGTACCATCACAGCAGCATCACTGGTTTTACATGATGTCGTACATTGTTTGGCTAGGAAGAAACACTGTGCTGCTGTATTCATTGACTGGTCTAAAGCATTCAAAACTGTCATCCACTCTTTACTAATTCAAACGTTGTCTGTAATTGGCCTGGATCAGGCATCATGTAACGGTTTAAACACTACCTGACAAACAGGACACTGTGTATTTTTTGATGGTGTTAAACCAAGTTTCCTTGATATTACGAAAGATGTCCCACAGGTATATTTTAGGTCCTCTACTTTTTACTGTCAATATAAATAATATTGGTCAATCTGCAACAAAAAAAATAACATACACTTGTATGTAGATGACACTGTTGTGCTATTGCCCGCGAGGTTTCCCGGGCTTTTTCCGAGCTGCAATCTGCCTATTGTTGCTTTGCAGAAAGCCTTTGTTAAACTGAAATGGGTACTTAATACAGGTAAAACAAAGTACATGATGTATTCCAATTCACTCAAAAATATATCTGAGGTTTTACGTATATGTACATTGTATGGTGCACACATTGATCATGTCTCCTCTTATAAATATCTGGGCATCTGGATTGATGAAAAGTGATCTTTTTAAAAGCATATGGATGAGTTAGTTAAGCAGTTGAGAATAAAAATAGGCTTCTTTTCTAGAACTAGATCATGCCTATCCCTGAACAGCCGAAATCAGATAATTCAGTCAACTTTCCTGCCAGTGCTAGACTACGGTGACACAATATATATGAATGCAGCTGCCACTACACTGAAACAATAAGAGACAGTTTACCACAGCCCACTTCGCTTTATTACGGGCCACAGGTTCAGTACACATTATCGCATCCTATATCAGAAAGTAGGCTGGCCCTGTTAAGTCTCGTAGATCGATACACTGCTCCATTTTTGTTTATAAAGCCCTCTTGCATAAACTTCCGACATACCTTCTTTGTTCAATTACAGACATATGAGTCATCAGAACACAGGGATGGCTAACTCTAGAGATCCCATTGATCTCTACGGAGTTAGGTAAATCTGCATTCAGTTTTTTTTTGCGCCCCGTGCATGGAATGATCTGCAGAGCTCTCTGCACCTTGATTCTCTTTTAACTCTAGGCCAGTTCAAGTTGTTGATGGAGAACATCCATCTTGAGGAATGTGATTGCTTAAATTTCTTGTAAATATTGCATGTTTTTTGTTACTTTTGTTTTTGTAAATGTTGTATAATTTATGTACATACACGGCTCCCTTGCAAAAGAGGCCTTGGTCTAAATGGGATTTCCCTGTTAAAATGAAGGTTAAATAAATCAAATCTGGATTCCAACAGTCTGGCAGTATGACCGCGGCAAGATTTTGTCAGATTCCTATGTGAACAGGTTCCAATGTTTTAAAATCTGAACACAACAGACAAAATCTGAACCAGACAAAAAAGCTGAGTCTAGACTGTCCGTGTGAACGACAGTCCCGGATCTCCACAATGTAAATGTAGCTTTAGTCTCACCCACTCTCTCCTATACCCACTCTCTCCTATACCCACTCTCTCCTATACCCACTCTCTCCTATACCCACTCTCTCCTATACCCACTCTCTCCTATACCCACTCTCCTATACCCACTCTCTCAGGAGGGACAGCTTCACTTTCACTTTCAGGTCTAAGGTAGTCCCTGATTAGAGGGAGAGAATAGAAAGAATCAGTGTTGCAGACCTCCATTCTGTTCATTGACCAGTTATTCTCATATGTCTGGTTCCTCTCAAGGTTTCTTCCTGCCCCAAGGGAGTTGTCCCTCCCTCCCTTGTCCCTGTTCCTCTAGGATAATCAGGGCCCTGATTTAATTGAACAATAATCGATTGAATGTGTTCCCCCCTCCCCTCCAGATGAGGACCCAGACAGTGCTGTGGATGACAGAGACAGTGACTATCGCAGTGAGACCAGTAACGGCATTCCTCCTCCTTACTACACCACGTCCCAGCCCAATGCCTCCGTCCACCAGTACCCCATCAGAGACCAGCAGAACCGCCCCTCCTCCTACCCCACCTCTAACAGCTGTAACCCCCTCGACTACCACCAGAGGGCCATCAGGTGTGTGTTATCCTACTCCCCTCTATTTGTTTGCTGCCTGATCTCCTGCTCCAGCTCAGTGCTTGCCTTGCGGGCCTGTTCCTCTCGGGCTGAGGAAAAGACACACTCCCCTGCCTAGGTTCCCTGACTTGGTTCCCTGACTGAGTTCCCTGTCCTGTCTCTCTCTCTCTTGCTGCTTCTTCATGCATTATTCAACAAACAATCTCATGGTCAATAGTGTGTGTGCGTGTGTGTGTGTTTGTGTGTGTGTGGCCAGCCATGTCCGAAATGTGGCTTGCCTACTACTTTCCTAAACTAAATACTGTGTACTAATCGTACTACATACTATTTAGAACGTACTGTTTAGTACAAACGTAGGCAGTAAGCAACAAATATCAACATACTAATTTTCGCCTTCTCAGTATGGAGTAGTATGACATCGTGGCATTTAAAGCATACACATAATATAGTTCACGAAAGTTTAACTTCATCCAGTTAGCGTAACATCATTCACATTGTTTCCTATTCTACGTGCATAGTGCGAATGAATACAAACAAATCATCATCACCATAGCATATTTTTTCTTCTGCTCTTTCCAATTAGCCATGTGAGGAATGGCATTCACTTATTTATCTTATAGCCTATAAGCACGGAACAATAATATACATTCCTCAGGCTTGCTGTTTAACCTATGGGCTCACTTTTGCAATTATCACATTCCTCCCTCTCAACCAATGGGCGTAAATCTTTGGATATATTTATATGTCAACTTACCCTCGTTCTCTCAATTGCTGTTTTCGCCAACCATCCACCTCCCCAATAGCTATAATAACTTTAGGGCCCGTTATTTTGGAGGTTTTGATGTGAACACACCAGCCAGCTGGTCTGCGCATGCTCTGAGGACGCGGCTAGAGATGTTGTCTGTGCCAGCAGCCTTGTGAGGGTTAACACTTTTAAATGTCTTACTCACGTCAGCCGCAGAGAAGGAGATGGGGGGCCCGCAGTCCTTGTTAGCGGGCTGCATCGGTGGCACTGTATTATCATCAAAACGGGCAAAGAAGGTGTTTAGTTTGTCTGGAAGCAAGACTTCGGTATCCGTGACGTGGCTAGTTTTCTTTTTGTAGTCCGTAATTGCCTGTAGACCCTGCCACATACGTCTCGTGTCTGAGCCGTTGAATTGCGACTTCCCTTTTTTCCCTATACCAACATTTTGCTTGTTTGATTGCCTTGCGGAGGGAATAACTACACCGTTTATATTCGGCCATATTCCCAGTCCTCTTTCAATGGTTAAATGCGGTTTTTCAGTTTTGCTCGAATGCCGCCATCCATCCATGGTTTTTTGTTAGGGTAGGTTTTAATAGTCACAGTGGGTACAACATCTCCAATGCACTTCCTTATTAACTCACTGAGTCAGCGTATAGATCAAGGTTATTGTCTGAGGCTGCCCAGAACATTTCCCAGTCCGCGTGATCAAAACAATCTTGAAGCATGGATTCCGATTGGTCAGACCAGCGTTGAATGGTTCTAGTCACGGGTAGATCCTGTTTGAGTTTCTGCCTATAGGACGGTAGGAGCAAGATGGAGTCGTGGTCCGATTTTCCGCATCGTGGAAAGAGTAGCAGTGGTCCAGTGTATTGCCTGCACGAGGTGTGTTGGTTCATTGTTCTGTTGAAAAACAAGTGATAGTCCCACTAAGCACAAACCAGATGGGATGGCGTATCGCTGCAGAATGCTGCAGTAGCCATGCTGGTTAAGTGTGCCTTGAATTCTAAATAAATCAGTGTCACCAGCAAAGCATCCCCACACCATCACACCACCTCCTCCATGCTTCACGGTGCGAACCATACATGCAGAGATCATCCGTTCACCTACTCTGCGTTTCACAAAGACACAGCGGTTGGAATAAAAAATCTCAAATTTGGACTCAACAGACCAAAGGACAGATTTCTAATCCTTTCTAATCCTGTCCATTGCTCGTGACTCTTGGCGCAAGCAAGTCTTCTTCTTCTTATTGGTGTCCTTTTAGTAGTGGTTTCTTTGCAGCAATTCAACCATGAAGGCCTGAGTCAAATAGTCTCCTCTGAACAGTTGATGTTGAGATGTGTCTGTTACTTGAACTCTGTGAAACATTTATTTGGACTGCAATTTCTGAGGCTGGTAACTCTAATGAACATTTCCTGTGCAGCAGAGGTAACTCTGCTAACTGGGTCTTCCTTTCTTGTGGTGGTCCTCATGAGAGACAGTTTCATCATAGCGCTTGATGGTTTTGCGACTGCACTTCAAAACACTATCAAAGTTCTTGAAATTTTCCGGATTGACTGACCTTCATGTCTTAAAGTAATGATGGGCTGTTTCTCTTTTGCTTATTTGAGCTGTTCTTGCCATAATATGGACTTGGTCTTTTACCAAATAGAGGTGGATACTTTGAAGAATCTCAAATATAAAGTATATTTTGATTTGTTTAACACTTTTTTGGTTTCTACATGATTCCATATGTGTTGTTTCATAGTTTTGATGTCTTCACTGTTATTCTACAATAGTAAAAATAAAGAAAAACCCTTGAATGAGTAGGTGTGTCCAAACTTTTGACTGGTACTTTACATTGAATTTCTGTACAACAACTCGACGACGAAGTTGGCTCTCTTACAGTGGAGGTCAATTGGAAAGAATGTTTGTTTTCCCAAAATCTTGGGAGAGGAGAATTCCTTATTTTTACGTGAATATTGACTCGGAGTGTAGGGCTACCTGCCATCACATCTGGCTCCATGGATCTTCCCTCGGAGACGAGGCCATTCCCCAAACTATTTAATAAAATGTCATATTGCATTCTGTCTTTGTTGTTCATTCAGTCAACCCTGTATTGGATTGAACTATAAAACGTTCTATTTTCGGATACCCAAAAAGCCTACTATTTAAAATGCAAGTATGGGTATTCGGACATGGCCAGTGAGTGTTTATGAGTGTGTCTGTATCCTTTCCTTTACATTTCTCTCTTCTCTGCTCACCCCCTCTCTTGCACCTTCTCCCTCTCTCTCTCCCTCTCAATATTTTTTTAATAGCTTAATTTAACATGGAGTGTACTGTAAATACTCCTGTGTTTGTTTCCTGTGAGGATGCTTGTTCTTTTTAATTTGTTAGCTTTCTGGAGGCCCCTCACCATTCTGCTCTATTTATTTATTTCTCTCTCTATTTCCCTTATTTTATTTATCTCTCTGTCTGATACTGCTGTTGCAATTAACTCTCATTGATTAACCATCAGTTTTACCTTCACGGTCAGGCGTTATAGCAGAGCGTTTTACTATTGCTCAGGGATGGAAAGTCTCTCCATGTTGGTTACTGCTTCTTCTTATTTTTTCCTTCCTTCCCTTTCCGTGTTCCTCCACCCTGTCTCTCATCCTCTCTCCACATTCTCACTTCCATCCCTTCTCGCTTCTCTCTCTCTCCCCCCATTTATCTTCGTTTCCCTGTCTTGCTCCCCCTTCCTCTCCAGTCCGACGGGAAGCTATGTGTCGTCGGCAGAGTTGAGTCACTGCAGCAGCCAGCTGAGTGAGGAGGAGTACGAGCCGGAATACAGAGAGAGAGACCCTTATGATGAGAATGACTCCTACCACTCCTGCCACTCCTCTGTCAGCTACAGCAAAGGTTCTCCCGACTGGGACCCCGATGAGATCCAGGGGGCGTACAGCGACGAGCGGGGCTATAGTAAGGACGGGGGCGAGTAGGGGGCCGTCTATGAGGAGGATGACAGGGGTCTGTATGAGGAAGAGGTGGCGTATGAAGGAGAGGAGGGGCACATATATGACGATGAGGATTACCTTCTGGATGGGGCCCTCAGTGAGGATATAGAGGTCCCGTACACCCCTACCCCCACCAGCACGGCACCCCTCACACTGGACGTCCCAGGTGCTTCTAGACCCCCCCTGCAGAAACAGCCCTCTCTGCATCAACAGCAGGCTCCACCCAGCCAACCGCCCAGCCATGCCTCAAATCAGGCCCACCCTCCGGGCATGGCTCCAGGAGGACAGCCCTCGGGACAGCCCCCCACCCAGGCCCCTCAAGCCCAGTCTCATCCCCAGCCAGCTCCTGCCCCAACCCAGTCCTTCTTCTCCATGGCCAAACCCTTCTCAGCAGCAGTAACAGGCCTGGCCTCCTCTTTCCTGTCTTCTGGAGTCCCTACTGCCCAACCTGCTCAGGCTCACCTCCCAGCTTCACAACCCCAGCCCCAGTCTGCCTCCTGCATCCCCCCATCTCACCCCGCCACTGCCTCCCATGGGCCCCAGTCCACAACCACTGGCCCCCCCTCTCAGCTGACCTCCTCCACTGCCTCTCCCTCTCAGGCCCAGCCCCTTGCCCCTACAACCACCCAATCAGAGGGCCCTGATGCCGAACCCCCCTTGCCGGAGGACCAACTCCTCCTAGAGGAAGACAAACCCCTTCCCCCCAAAATTAGGACCCCCACCCCGACAGAGGAGGAGCACCCTATGGAAGATGAGGACCAACGGTATGACGAGAGTCGCCCCCCCACCCCCGTAGAGGAGGAGGAGCCCCTCCCAGAGAGGTAAACCCCCATCTCAAATCTTTTTCTGTTCTCCATGCGCAGAAGGGGCTTTGTTTATTGGGCCACCATATTGGGTGGACTGTGAAAAAGCACATAGGGGTGCGTCTGAAATGGCCCCCTATTCCCTTCCAGTGCACTACTTTTGACCAGGGACGTTTTGACGAAGTGTCTTGATTAACCCCACAAAACCCCCCTCCTTCCCCCTTAAAAACACATTTAAAAAAAAAACTTGCCTTTCCTGAAATAACACTTGCGCTTGTCTTTTCCTACTAGCACTGACTGCTGATAGCTACTTTATTGAGGATAAAATGTACTTACTCTGACTGTGAGATGTGGTTGTCTCACCTAACTACACTACATAACTAAAAGTATGTGGACACCTGCTCTTCAAACATGTCATTCCAAAATCATAGGTATTAATATGGAGTTGGTCCCCCCCTTTGCTGCTATAACAGCCTCCACTCTTTTGGGAAGGCTTTCTACTAGATGTTGGAACATTGCTGCGGTATTAGTGAGGTCAGGCACTGATGTTCGGTGATTAGGCCTGGCTCGCAGTCGGCATTCCAATTAATCCCAAAGGTGTTCGATGGGGTTGAGGTCAGGGCTCTGTGCAGGCCAGTCATGTTCTTCCACACCGATCTTGAAAAACCATTTATGTATGGACCTCGCTTTGTGCATGAGGGCATTGTCATGCTGAAACAGGAAGGGCCTTCCCAAACTGTTGCCACAAAGTTGGAAGCACAGAATCATCTAGAATGTCATTGTAGCGTTAAGATTTCCCTTCACTGGAACTAAGAGGCCTGAACCATGAAAAACAGCCCCAGACCATTATTCCTCCTCCACCAAACTTTACAGTTGGCACTATGCATTCGGGCAGATAGCATTCTCCTGATATCCGGCAATACCAGATTCGTTCGTCGGACTGCCAGATGATGAAGCGTGATTAATCACTCCACTGCTCCAGAGTCCAATGGCGGCGGGCGTTACACCACTCCAGCCGACTCTTGGCATTGCGCATGGTGATCTTAGGCTTGTGTGCGGCTGATCGGCCATGGAAACCCATTTCATGAAGCTCCCGACAAACAGTTATTGTGCAGACGTTGCTCCCATTGGCAGTTTGGAACTTGGTAGTGAGTGTTGCACCCAAGGACAGACGATTTTTACGCCCTACGCGCTACAGCACTCGGCGTTTCCATTCTGTGAGTTTGTGTGGCCTACCACTTTGCGGCTGAGCCGTTGTTGCTCCTAGACGTTTCCCTTCACAATAACAGCAATTACAGTTGACTGGGTCAGCTCTATCAGTGCAGAAATGTGACAAACTGACTTGTTGGATAGGTGGTATCCTATGATGATGCCACATTGAAAGTCACTGAGCTCTTCAGTAAGGCTCTGCCAATGTTTGTCTATGGAGATTGCTTGGCTGTGTGCTCGATTTTACACACCTGTCAACAACAGTGTGGCTGAAAGAGCCAAATCCACTAACTTTATGGGATGTCCACGTACATTTGTATATATAGTGTACCTGAATAAAATGTAGCGAAATGTACAAATGTTCAAAAGTAATGCACTATATAGGGGCAAGGGGGCAATTTCGGCCCCAGATATAGAGTTGTTCTCAGACCTGCTCTTATCCTTGTAGTCCTCCTGTAGATGAGGAGCCCAAGGAGCCGGTGGACCCGTCCGTAAGGGCTAGGGAGAACTGGCGACGAATCATCGACAAGGTCCAACAGCAGCTTCAAGAGGTAAGGTATCACACTCAAACCTTGTTCCCATGTCCCAGTCCTATACTACTGTCCCTACGCCTGATCCAGCCCCAGTCATATCCACATCCCTAAGCCTAAGCCTAACCTCAACTTCAACCCCAGCCCTATCCACGGTCCTCTTGTCCTATCCCCCAGCCCCATCCCCTAACCCTTGCCTAACACGCCAGCCCTAAATTCAGCCCCGGCCCTATCTAGTCTACCAACCCACTCCTACCAGCCTTGTTTCCAGCCCCAGTCCCATCCAACGCGCTTCATCCAGGTGTGGAGAAGAAGAGAGGAGACAGTAGCAGAAACATCCTAAAAGTCTCTAAGTACTTTCTGCACAGCTTTGAAAAATGAATGTGATATGCATTATTTACTCCAAACGCGAGAGTGAATGGGTTCCCGAGAGTATTTTGAAAGTACATTTAGATACCGCAGTGCAGACCTAATGTCTCTCACAGCATGCAATCAATATTTTAAATGATCTGAAAATACATTTTCTATAGATGGTGGTGCACATTTTCCCTTAGTATGGAAAAGAACTCAGTCAACTCTCTTTCAGTCTCACGGGACTGCTAAAACATTTGATTTGAACGTTTCGTTTGATTGATTTATCAGTTTGCTCACATTTATTCACATATCATTTTGCTAATCATTCTGTTTTAATTGAATGAATAAACACTTGCTTTGATGTTTTATGTGGGTTTTGTCACTTTGCTTTCCCCCCCCTTTTTCGTTTGTCCCACTACTTTGTTTTCTTTCCAGTTTCATGTCATTGCCATAGCGATACTCACATGCACTCTGGTCGGCCATGATTGGAGCAGATTGACAGGTGGGTACAATGATTGGTTGCGCAAGAGAATGGTGGACTTGTTGGCCAATGATTTTTCGTTAATGTCCTGCGGTGCACACATACATTTTCACTTCAATCTTCAATTTCACTTCGTAACAACTATGCTGTCTTGTACAATGTTTAATTTGTTTGAATTTCATGGTTTGAATACTCTGCACATTCATTATTATGATTTTATAACTGTAACAATCTCTCAACAATCTCCAAGCTCGTAGGCGTTAACTACAGTCAGGTGAACTTGGCAAGAAACTTTTCCATCAATACCTTTTGTAGTGAACGCTTGCAAAATCAATCAATAACATTGAACTTTTTTATACCCGTTTGTTTTTAAGCAGTATGCAGTTGGAATTAATTTTCCTTTCAGTATTTATTCATTATATTTTTTCTTCAAATCTATGGGTTTAAAGAAGGGCCTGTGCAGATTCAATCTGGCTTTCAATAAAACCAGACAAACAGCGTGAGGATGTGGGAGGCAGAATCCCAAGGTTGAATGAGTAACAACTCTCTCTTTCTCTATGGTATTTCTCTGACCCTGAGCTGGAGGATGGGAGTCTGAGTGTGTGACGAGGGAAAAGTACATTTGATTGCTGTGATGGTCTGTTCGGTTAATGCTACAGTCTGGAACTGGTAGATCTGTGTTTTGACTTTTGAATTAGTGATGTATAGCCGTTGATCCTTGAAGTATATAGCTGGGGGGGTTTTCAGAATCATAGACTGTCGCTTTAATAACACACATAGATCTATGGCAGAGCTGCTCAATTCCAGGCCTTGAGGGACAAAGAAAGGCTGGTTTTCTTTTCTCCTTTGTGGTTGATTGATCAATTTATGTCATTGATTGGACAGAGTTCACTCACCTGGAGTTCTGAGTTCTGAATGGGTTTTTTAGTAGAAGGTCTCTATAGAAGTGATTTCACAGTTTATTAGGTCTAATTTAGCTCTATGACAGAAGGAAAGAGCTGGAGAGAGTGGGAGGGAGAGAGAAAGATAAGGATGGAGAAAAAGAAAGACATTGAGAGAGGAAGATGAATAGATAGTGCAGCTTTGAGAATGTTGTCGGAGGTAGTCATCAGTGGTGGAGATGGTCTTGATTTCTCTGTTAGGGGGCTCGGGGGCATCTTCCCCCACAAAACAAAATCGAATTTACCAGCTAAATGCTGTCCTCTGGTGCACTCTGGACATGCTCTGCATATGGAGGAAATTGATATCAAACGTTTAGTGAAAGATTTTCATCACCCAAATATAACTGTACTCTTCCCTCCCTCCCTACTCCCGGTCTTCTTTCCCTCTCCCTCTTCCCCCTCTTTCTCCAGGCACGAGGAGAGTCATCCAATTCCTTGTGGTTTGGTAAAGGAGGGTGAGTTACCCATCACTGCTCAAAATAAAAGATCACATACAGTAACTACCACTCTACCACGGCAGCTCAGTGCAGTTACCTTAATGAGATTTACATACTTACAGTAAATGCTATACTAACTAGCGTAGTACAACGATCAATAAATAAATGATTGCCACTATTGTGAGTATGTAATACTGTAAAGTGTACATTTTCAGATATTCCTCTTAAAATAGAGGATAGTTTCATCCACTGGCTCTAGTCCAGTGTGTATTGAACGATGGGCTGGGTGCCCTGAGTGGACTGGCAGCTCATTTGTAAATGGCAGACCTTATTTTAGAGTGTGACCGCGGCTGCATTGAAAGTAACCAGCCCAATATATGCACGCTCAGTTAGCCAAATACACATCTGGCTGCTCATTCATTCAGGTGGAGTATTTCTTGCATATAGACATTTGGGACTCCTTGGTCACCTTGGTTTCACTGTTCAAATGTGTATGGCCAGGAAGTGACCACCCTCTCAAGGGCTTCATGTATAGAATAGGATCATTATTAGATGAGTCATACATTATCGTCCTGTTTTAAAAGTAAATAGCAATAATAAAAAAACATCTGGTGCACCTTATCATCATTTCACTTCAACAAAATCGTCTAAACTTATCCGTAGCAGCGGATATAGGTCTGAGGGGTATACAGTATATTTGTTGGCTGGTGTATAACAGTAGGGTTGTTTTACCTGCTCAGGGTAGGAGAGGTTCTGTACAGCATCGACAGCATGCCTGACCTACGCAAGAAGAAAGGCCCCACCCTGGTCAGAGACCTCGTAAGAGACCACACACACCACATCAACTTTACCTTGGCATATGCCACCCCGCCTCCCCCTTTTGGAATCATTACTGCCATTATTGGCCTCTCTGTCTGTTCAGTTTCCTCTGCAGCACTCTGGGGACCTAGCTCCCTCCCACAGACATCACACACAATGTCCTGGGAAATTGTGAAACCATGGCACAAAATGAGGGATTACCATTTTGCAGGGGATGGTGTGACAGGAAGTCTATAGCCATGACTCTAACTGTGGCATCCTCCGCCTGAGTCATATAGCTGTCAGGCAGCGAATAAGATGCCTACGTACATAAAAGGAGGAAGAGGGCAGAATATATTAAAAGCTATAAGCTGTTTAACACACACAATACAGACACACACACTCATTTACATACACACCCTCTGCCTCCTTCCCCTTTCTTATACATTGTATATCAACATCTATCACATGCCACTCAACGAGACATGAGTATAAATCAATATGCTGTATACAATTCTGATATGGTGTTTGTTTGCTGACATGTGTTCCCTCTCCCCTTTCCCTTGCCTCTCTACTTCTGTCTCGCAGTTACAGGCCATGGTGAGTACCTGTACCAACACATATACAGTACCACTCAAAAACCCTTGTAAACATAATAGCCATACTTTAATTACACTATATATACAAAAGTAGGTGGACACCCTTTCAAAAGAGTGGATTTTGCTATTTCAGCCACACCCGTTGCTGACAGGTGTATAAAATTGGGCAACGCCGCCATGCAATCTCCATAGACAAACTTTGGCCGTAAAATGGCCTTACTGAAGAGCTCAGTGACTTTCAAAGTGGCACCATCATAGGATACCACCTTTCAAACAAGTCAGTTTGTCAAATTTCTGCCCTGCTAGAGCTGCACCAGTCAACTTTAAGTGATGTTATTGTGAAGTGGAAACGTCTAGGAGCAACAACGGCTCAGCCACGAAGTGGTAGGCCACACAAACTTACAGAATGGGACCGCCAAGTGCTGAAGCACATAGCGCGTAAAAATCATCTGTCCTCGGTTGCAATACTGAGTTCCAAACTGCCTCAGGAAGCAACGTCAGCACAAGAACTGTTCGTCGGGAGCTTCATGAAATAGATGTCCATGGCCGAGCAGAAGCACACAAGCCTAAGATCATCATGTGCAATGCAAAGCGTCTGTTGGAGTGGTGTAAAGCTTGGACTCTGGAGCAGTGGAAACATGTTCTCTGAAGTGATGAATCACGCTTCACCATCTGGCAGTCCGACCGACGAATCTGGGTTTGGCGGCTGCCAGGAGAACGCTATCTGCCCGAATGCATAATGCCAACTGTAAAGTTTGGTGGAGGAGGAATAATGGTCTGGGGCTGTTTTCATGGTACGGGCTAGGCCTCTTAGTTCCAGTGAGGAAAATCGTAACGCTACAGTATACAATGGCATTCTAGACAATTCTGTGCTTCCAACTTTGTTTCAACAGTTTGTGGAACGCCCTTTCCTGTTTCAGCATGAATATGCCCTCGTGCACAAAGCGAGGTCCAAACAGAAATGGTTTGTCGAGATCGGTGTGGATGAACTTGACTGGCCTGCACAGAGCCTTGACCTCAACCCCATCGAACACCTTTGGGATGAATTGGAACGCTGACTGCGAGCCAAGCCTAATCGCCCACCATTAATGCCCAACCTCACTGATGCTCTTGTGACTGAATGGAAGAAAGTCCATGCAGAAATGTCCCAACATCTAGAGGAAAGCCTTCCCAGAAGAGTCGAGGCTGGAGCAACTCCATATTAATGCCCATGATTTTGGAATGAGATTTTCACATACTTTTGGTCATGTAGGTTCAAGACTCAAATTAAATGTATAATTTACTCTCTCTCTCCCTCCCTCCCTTTCTTGATCTCTATTCCCCCCCCCCCCTCCAGTCTATGGCCTCTCAGAACGCTCGGAAGGCTGGGATCACCATGGCGATGGCCTGCAGCACCCTTGGCAATGAGGACCTGGTGGGTCACACAACTTATGACCTCAGCACAGCTAAAAAATATCCTTTCAGTTTAATTCTCATTTCAATCAACTTTATTACTATCATCCCCAAGGGGTAATTTTCACCTCCGGAACATAACATTTTGAAAAGAATATGTAGCCGACCGCACTATTTACTGCTGAAATGCAATTGATTTATTAAACAACCAAGGTTTTTGGCAGCTAGCTGCCTTCATCAGGCAGTGTGCATGTATAATTAATACCATATTCCTCCCTCTGCCACTCTCTCTCTCTGCCTCTTTCTCTCTCTGCCTTTTTTCTCTCCCTCTCTTTTTTGCTCTCTCTCTCCCCCCTCTCCTTCCATCCCTTCTGCAGAAGAGTCATGTGTACAAGAAGACCCTACAGGCTCTGATCTACCCCATCTCCTGCACCACGCCCCATAACTTTGAGGTGTGGACGGCCACCACGCCCACCTACTGCTACGAGTGTGAGGGGCTGCTGTGGGGCATCGCCCGCCAGGGCATGAGGTGCTCCGAGTGCGGGGTCAAATGTCACGACAAGTGCCAGGACCTTCTCAATGCCGACTGCCTGCAGAGTAAGGAACAGACGTGCGCACACACACGAACACATGCACAGGCATTTCGCTACACTCGCATTAACATCGGCTAACCATGTGTATGTGAGCAAAAAAAAATGTTTGACATACAGTACCAGTCAAAAGTCTGAACACACCTACTCATGCCAGGGTTTTTCTTTATTTTTACTATTTTCTACATTGTAGAATAATACTGAAGACATCAAAACTATGAAATAACACATGTGGAATCATGTAGTAACCAAAAAAGTGTTAAACAAAATATTTATTTTATATTTGAAATTCTTCAAAATAGCCACCTTGATGACCGCTTTGCACACTCTTGGCATTCTCTCAATTAGCTTCATGAGGTAGTCACCTGGAATGCATTTCAGTTAACAGGTGTGCCTTCTTAAAAGTTAATTTGTGGAATTTCTTTACTTCTTAATGCGTTTGAGCCAATCAGTTGAGTTGTGACAAGGAAGGGGTGGTATACAGAAGATAGCCTTATCTGGTAAAAGACAAAGTCCATATTATGGCAAGAACAGCTCAAGTAAGCAAAGAGAAAGACAGTCCATCATTACTTTAAGACATGAAGGTAAGTCAATCTGGAAATGTCAAGAACTTTGAAAGTTTCTTCAAGTGCAGTCGCAAAAACCATCAAGCGCTATGATGAAACTGGCTCTCATGAGAACCGCCACAGGAAAGCAAAACCCAGAATTACCTCTGCTGCAGAGGATAAGTTCATTCGAGTTACCTGCACATCAGATTACAGCCCAAATAAATGTTTCACAGAGTTCAAGTATCAGACACATCTCAACATCAACTGTTCAGAAGAGACTGCGTGAATCAGGCCTTCAGGGTTGAATTGCTGCAAAGAAACCACTACTAAAGGACACCAATAAGAAGAAGAGACTTGCTTGGGCCAAGAAACACGAGCAATGAACATTAGACTGGTGGAAATCTGTCCTTTGGTTTGTTGAGTCCCAATTTGTGATTTTTGGTTCCAACCGCCTGGTCTTTGTGAGATGCAGAGTAGGTGAACGGATAATCTCCGCATGTGTGGTTCCCACCGTGAAGTATGGAGGAGGAGGTGTGATGGTTTGGGGGTGCTTTACTGGCGACACTGTCTGATTTATTTAGAATTCAAGGTACACAACCAGCATGGCTACCACAGCATTCTGCAGCGATACGCCATCCCATCTGGTTTGCGCTTAGTGGGACTATCATTTGTTTTTCAACAGGACAATGACCAAAGCACACCTCCAGGCTGTGCAAGGGCTATTAGACCAAGAAAGAGAGTGATGGAGTGCTGCATCAGATGACCTGGCCACCACAATCACCCGACCTCAACCCAATTGAGATGTTTGGGATGAGTTGGACCACAGAGTGAAGGAAAAGCAGCCAACAAGTGCTCAGCATATGTTGGAACTCCTTAAAGACTGTTGGAAAAGCAGTCCTCATGAAGCTAGTTGAGAGAATTCCAAGAGTGTGCAAAGCTGTCATCAAGGCAAAGGGTGACTACTTTGAAGAATCTCAAATATAAAACATATTTTGATTTGTTTAAAACTTTTTGGGTTATTACATGATTCCATATGTGTTATTTCATAGTTTTGATGTCTTCACTATTATTCTACAAAGTAGAAAATAATAAAAATAAAGAAAGACCCTTGAATGAGTAGGTGTGCCCTAACTTTGGACTGGTACTTTATGTAACTACTGTATCTAATTTTTACATTACACACGCACTATATTTTCTCCTTACACTCTCTACATACAGAGAGAAATACATACCCATTACTCTCCTCTCTCTCTTTCTCCTCCCCTCTTCCTTTTCAATTTATCACCTGTGTAATGGGCTGTTATCCCTTCTGTTTCTCCCCTCTCTCACTCCTGGACTCAGTCCCTCCATCCTTATTACTTCTCTAATTCACATTCCCCAAGATTAGATTTTTAGCTCAATTCGCTACTGTCTCTTTTATCTCCTATTACTCACTTGTCCCCTCTCCCCACTATTCCTCAGGAGCCTTTACTCTGAAGGTTTACCCAAATGACCCTCACTGCCTCTTTTCTCACTCCATCTCCTATTCTCCATCTATACCAGGGATGGGCAACTTTGATTGGGGTGGGGGCCACAAAAAATCTGAACTCCTCATGAAGGGCCACAGTGGCAGTGGGGGGGAATTGATCTATACCCTTTTCTCTCTCCCTCATTTTCCCCCCCTCCATCTTTCTCTGCTTGTCTTTCTCCCTCCTTCATGCCCTTTAACTTTTATTGCCTCACTCTCCCTTCTCTCTCTTCCCTCTTTTTCCTCTCCTTTCTTCCGGCTCGTTTCCTATATGCTAACCCCTATCCTCCCCCTCCCTCTCTCTCGTCTCCCAGGGGCAGCGGAGAAGAGTTCTAAGCATGGGGCAGAGGACCGAACCCAGAACATCATCATGGTTTTAAAGGACAGGATGAAGATCAGAGAGAGGAACAAACCGGAAATCTTCGAGCTCATCCAGGAAGTGTTTAGTGTCGTCAAGGCGACGCACGCCACGCAGATGAAGCAGATCAAACAGAGCGTGCTCGATGGGACGTCCAAGTGGTCGGCCATGATCAGCATGACTGGTAAAACAAGGACTGAGATTGAAATTGAGATTAGATTTGGTAGGTGTTGGGATTAAATGTATAATATGAGGGGGTGTTGGTTACTGATTTGCAGTAGGAACAGTGCATCAGTAGACTTGCCTTTGCCAAACATTTACATTTAAGTCATTTAGCAGATGCTCTTATCAAGAGCGACTTACAAATTTACCTTTTTATATTTAACTAGGCAAGTCAGCTAAGAACAAATTCTTATTTTTCAATGACGGCCTAAGAACAGTGGGTTAACTGCCTGTTCAGGGGCAGAACGACAGATTTGTACCTTGTCAGCTCGGGGATTTGAACCTTTCGGTTACTAGTCCAACGCTCTAACCACTAGGCTACCCTACCGCTCCGGCAGAGAATAAATTATATTTTACATGTTTGCTTTTGAGTACTTTCTTTAGCATATGCTCTTATCCAAAGTGTTTTTGGTGTGTATTTAAGTAAGGAGACTGAAACAACCATTTAGCTACTACACTCTGCGTGGTGTATGCCCAGAGTCTAATGGTGTGACCTGTGTCTGTCTCTCAGTGCAGTGTGCACAGGGCCTTCAGGCCAAGGACAAGACCGGCTCCAGTGATCCCTACGTCACAGTTCAGGTGGGCAAGACCAAGAAGAGGACCAAGACCATCTATGGTAACCTCAACCCTGTCTGGGATGAGAACTTCCACTTGTGAGTACAGCGAGTGTGTGTCTGTCGGTCTGTGTGGCTATGTGTGGTTAAGTCTGACATCATTTCATCATCTCGTAGCGAATGCCACAACTCGTCGGACCGGATCAAGGTACGCGTGTGGGATGAAGACGATGACATCAAGTCCAGGGTGAAGCAGAAGTTCAAACGGGAGTCCGATGACTTCCTGGGTCAGACCATCATCGAGGTCCGCACACTTAGCGGCGAGATGGACGTATGGTACAACCTGGGTGAGTGATAGAGAGGGAGTTTTGGGGTGGGAGAGGAGACAGAGAGATGAAGGAAATGGACAGACGAAGAAGGAAAGAATGATCAGAAGAGAAGAGGGCATTAGAAGTCAACCCAATAGAATGTCTTGATGTGAGTGTGTTGGTGTCCTCTGACAGACAAGAGAACAGACAAGTCGGCTGTGTCTGGAGCCATCCGGATGCACATCAGTGTAGAGATCAAAGGAGAGGAGACTGTGGCTCCCTACCATGTCCAGTACACCTGTCTACACGAAGTAAGACCTACCTTACCTTACCTACCACACACACAGACACACACTCTCTCTAACCCCACCCCACACACACACACACACCTCTAACAGTTTTTCCCGGCTGTGTGTGAAGCACCTGTTCCAGTACACTACAGAGGAGCAGAACAGTGGTGTGGTGAAGATACCTGATGCCAAAGGAGACGACGCGTGGAAGGTGTACTTCGAGGAGACTCCCCAGGAGATCGTGGATGAGTTCGCCATGCGTTACGGAGTGGAGTCCATCTACCAGGCTATGACGTCAGTACCATCACCATACAGAACACATACGGAGAGTTTGGAAGTTGGTTTCAGCCAGAGACATTGCTATACATAAATACATTTATACAATGGGTGGTTCTAACCCTGAATGCTGATTGGTTAAAACCGCATTCCAGCCAGTGTCCAGACAGACAGGCAGGCAGGCAGTGTTTCTCAGCCAGTCAAAATCATGAATCACCTGGCATCATTTGTATTGACATATAGAAAGAAATGTCAATTGAAAAAAGGTCAAGCAAAACGAAGTGTGGCTAGTTTGCAGTCTATCCAGCTTCAGTTTGAAGTGATTGTGTTAGCTGTGTTGTTGGCTAGCTCCTCTGAACAAC